>NW_013952809.1:265407-267390 GCF_001266775.1 Austrofundulus limnaeus
CACACACACACACACACACACACACACACACACACACACACACACACACACACACACACACAGAGTGACAATCAAATGCCTGTTTGCTGATGCAGGCCCCCTCTGATACCAACAGAGTAAACATTACACAATTACAAGCAATGTCAAACACATTCTTATCCTGTGGTCTCAGCCTCTCATGGACGGAGGACGTGTCCCCTCCCTCGTGGACAAACCCCCTCTGAGACAGACTCTGTTTGCACTCAGATCTCCCATCTTCCCTGAGCCCTCCGTCCCTGACCCGGCTGTGACGGAGCGCCCAGCCGAAGTCGGTCCCGCATGACAGGAAGTATTGATACACAGCCGTTTTAGAGATAAAAAAAGGAGGGTGAGGCGCTGACAGGGCAGGTGAGCGATGGGGGAAGCATTGATTGGAATAGGATGTGCACAGCTACAGGTTTAACACGGGTTTCATTGTGACAATCCTGCTAAATCATCTTACTTTAAGTAAAAAAAAAACAAGATTATCAAGCTATTTAGCTCCAAGTTCTGTGAAAGTTATGAACAAATTATATTATAAGTTATATTATAGGAGACCATGTTGGAAACACTCACTCATTCACTTCCCGGTGTTCACTACTCACATAGCAAAATATGTCTGGCCCAGTTCTGGCCCACACAAGACAACGACCATTGGCCCAGATGTTGCACAGAAGGACAGCCGTTTAGTGACCCAGATGTGGTTTGCCAGAGGTAGTCCATTAATGGGTCAGCTCCACATAAACCAAACCACAACTGGGCCAGCTGTGGCATGCCATCTTAAAAAAAAACACCAGTGTTGCCAGGTCTGGCCCACATCTTACTGACAAACCAGTTGCCATGCCAGCAGTCAAGCAGTGCCAGTTTGACACCATCTGGCCCACACCTGTCTGCTATGTGGGTATAGCAGACCAAATGTTGCCCCACTTCCTGTTTTGGATCTTGAGATGATTTCCAATCATCAAGTTTGGTTTAAGTGGCCCAAATCTGTCAATGCCACAATTGGTTCAGTTGTGGCTTGGACCACCTCTGGCAAAGCACATCTGGGCCACCAAAGGGCCGTCATTCTTTGCGATATCTGAGCCAAGCATTAGAGTGTCAGTGCCTTGGGTGGGCCAGAGCTGGGCCAGACAAATTTTTAATATATGGGTCTTTGTTTACAAGTCAGTCTATGTTCCTACATTCACCAACTGAGTAGGAACCAAATGAAATTGTGGATTAAGAAGGTTGAAATGATTTTATTCTACTTTTATTTTTCTACTTTTCAGTGAGCTTATAATTATTATTATTATTTTATACACATATATTTTGTTGCTGTGTTTTTGTTTTCTCTCTTGTTGCAGGTGTGGAGGCAGACTACAAATGTGTTGTCTTAATATTTTCTTAATGCATCTCTCTCATATCTTCTTGTTTCCCTTTGTATCTCTTTTTTCACTTTTCTCCTTTTTCTTTTCTTTGTTTACTTTTTCTGTCTTGTGTCGGTTACGAATTAATCCCAAAAGAATTTATAATAAAGGGAAAAAAAGGGATTTTATTCTGAAATGTAGCTGGGTTCTCCTTTAGGGATATGTTCAGTTATCCAGGAGATGCAGAATGTCTGCACATAATAAAAATGAGCCGACAGCATTGTAAAGGTTGAAATGCTGTTTGTACTTTTTTTTAATTTACGACTCATCTTTGACTTGTTTCATGTTTAGCCCCTAAAGGTTTTAAATATAGTTTAAGTTCACATTTTTTCTAATAACTTCTCAAGCCCGGCAGCTCAGAGGAGAAAGAGACGAACCATGTTACATCAGAGACATTGAAATTATTTAAATCTTTATCGAAAAGTTTGAAAATCACAAGGAGAGGAGGATGTTAGCATTAGCCTCAATTAGCCTGCTGTGTTGGTTCAGGCTGCAATGCATTCTGGTCATTGATGTAGTGCAAAACTTCTGTACACTACCTTTTTACTATATATATATA
>NW_013952809.1:267768-273559 GCF_001266775.1 Austrofundulus limnaeus
GTGTGTGTGTGTGTGTGTTTGTATTTTAACATGAATTCTGAACAGAATGTCAAGCTGATGGCTAGTCTTGTTTTTGAGAGTGCTGGTTTAAAAACTCAATTTTTATTGGTCTAAAGTGATGTCTTCAACACTATAGTAAAACTATAAAATGCTTGAGCTTCACAATGACGCCAAACAACAACCATCAGAAATAAAACAGTCAGTTTCCAAGAAAATATTAATAATTAGAATTAAAAAGGTTATATCTGAAGACATATCTGTTATAAAATTGGATTTAAAGGCAGATTAGGAGGATTATATGCAATTTTAGTTAATGGTCATTTTTACGCAAATCTCATTTATGGCAAAAATCAATGTTCGTGTTTTTGTTTAGTTCATTCTGACTCATTTTGCCAGTAGGGGTCACATATGTTCGTTTTCTGCAGAACTCTTCTGCAAAACATAGAAACTAATCTTTAAACAATAAAACGTTTCATTGCTTTTTGCTTTAAGTCTTTAACCTGAACGACTTCAGGTTTTTGCCTCTCATTTAAAAGACAAACACATTTTCATTTAACTATCAGAAAGAAAGCAAACATATTCCAGCCAAGCACTGCTCTGATAACGTCTGACTGTCACTTTGAATGCTGCAAAGCCATATTTCATGACCTGAAGTACCTGTCCTCCATTTTGTCCAGCCAGCAGACTTCATATTGTCTCCTCCAACATACTATCAACCCCACAACAGCCCGCCGTGCCTTGTAAACACCGCCGCAGAACAATAAAGCACTCCATTGGACTCGTGACCCCCATTGCTACACAATAGAGGAGGACTCATAAAAAGTCAGTTATCTCGAAGCTGGGCGACCTTTTTAAGTCTCACGAGCAGAAGGAGATGCTATTCAAGGCAGGTTTTTTTCCTCTGGCTTTGGGTAAAGTCTATCTGAAGGGATCGTGGATTGTGAGCTGGTGTTCTAACTCTTTGAGGTGTTTCCAATCTGGTTTTGAAAGTTGTGTGGAACCAAAGTTTTGCTTTGGGTGCGATTGCTCAATCGAAGATTAAAAAAACAAAAAAAATGGAGGCGTGCTCTTTGAGAGCAAGGGGAGGGCGAAAACCTCAGAAGAGGAGTGGCAGCTGAGGAACTTCAGCAGGTTTAAAAGGCCCACGCTCCCCGTGTGACCCGTGTAAAATCAAAGCCTGCCTCTCCAACCCCAGGCTGTGGCCATTGTAGAGCGGCTGCGTGAGACAGACCTCCTGGGTCTCTGCAGGTCGTATCCGCTCCCCTCTTTGTGGCACAGGGCAGAAGAAAGTGCCGCGCTCGGCCATCTTTTCTGAGTGCGTATCTGTGTTTCGGGGTTAGCCTGAGGTGACTGCAGCCCACGGACGCCAACTGAAATGACTACTGTATGGGGTCAGGACTGTCTGAGTCTGCTGGTTTTTAACTCTACAGCTCCCCTCACAGCAGGACTTTATTAGGGTCTCGGGACTGAAAGGATGTGCCTGAAATATCATTATAAAAGGAGATTGTTGCTGATGTATCAGAACCAAAGCATCACGTGTTCAGAAAGAACTATCCTCCTTATATGTGGGATTTTAAACAATACATGAAAAATAAACCTTTTTTTGTTTTCTCACATTTTAACAAAGATAACTTAATGAACTCTTTGCACTTTCTGTGCTGTTTTGAAATCTTTACGAGGGAAAAGGCCCAGTGATTACATTAAAATGATCCCTACAGCAAAGAATAAATACATTATTTTATGAAACCAGTAAAAATGCTTATATTTAAAACAATTTGAACCCTTATTCTGTATAAAAACATATAGATTCATACATTTTAAATCACAAAAATGAAAACTATCTACATCTAGTTCCCTTTTTTAACATTTTCTAGGTTTTTTTTTGTTTTACTGTTGAAGATCTAAATAAACACTAAAATTTATATGATAAAAAACAAAAACAACAAGTATTTTAGGGAGGACAGGAGTAAAAATTCAGCTTCCAACACAAAGGAAATAATAGTTTTTTAATGCTAAATTAAAATAAACTATGTTTATGGTTAATATTGGAACTAAAAACTCTATTTTTTTTATTTAATTTGCGGATAAATCTGCCTCAAGCAGTCCCTGCATTAGATTTGGTCGAATTTATTATAAAATCACAATGTTAAAATGTATGTCTGTAATATTAGTGTTTAATGTCTTGTTCAGTATATACTTGTAAACCTGATCATGTTTAAAACATGATCTATAAGAGTCAGGGTAATGAAATTGTTGTTTGGTCTCTTTAAACTTTGTTAAAGTCAAAATCTATTTATTTTTTTTTAATTTGGCAAAACTCACTCCCGTTTTTCTTTAAACGTAACACGTCTTGAGTAAATCCTGACTAATATTATTTAGAGTATGTAGTTAGTATTAAAGGTGATTTATGATGAGCTCATTGGATGTTATTATTAATAAATAAATAAGGCTGGGGAGCACAGGTGCCAGCTAATCTGTCTGAACCATCGGTTTCTGTTGCTAAAGTAAAAAAAAAAAAAAGTCACCACCAAAAATGCCCGTCACAATGTTTGACTGTCCATCCAGTTGTGACCGACTGATCAATGGAGCAAAACAGAATCAATAAAAACTCCCCGACTCAGAAGGTTTGCTTGAAATGACCCAGCAGTGACCTTTTACGTATGACTGAAGGTGAAGCAGAGGTTTAAGAGGGGAAAAAAGGTGGTAGTGGTGGTGGGGTTGTGCCTCTTTCTCTCTTTTTTTTCTTTCTAAGGCCGAAGAAGCGGTGATCAGTCCTGTCTGTCCAGAAAAGAGCCAATGCCTCAGCGGACAGCTCCTGCTGCTCCGAGTCTGCGGCCAGATTCAGCAGCTATACTGATGTCCATAAAGGTGAGGAGGAGGCCCAGCTGTGATAAATGAACCTATGTTACAGTCACTGCAGTCTTCTAATACACCACAGACAAAAGGAGCTCCTGCTGGGCCCGAGTATAGAGAGCAGAGGTCCGAGGAGCTGCTTATCAAAGGCCCGGGAGATGTAGAAGCAAAGGATTTTAATTGTCCATTAAGCATGCATAATACAGGCCGTGCCCCGGCAACGCAATGAGACGCCCCGCTGGGACGTTATTGTCGGGTCAGAGCTGACGCTAAAAAACAGCTGATGCTGTCGGCGAGAAGCCAGCAGGACACCTTGTAAGCAGCCAGCTGAGGGTTTCTTTCCTTTTTTAAAAAATTTATTTATCAAATTTTCCCTTCTACCGGACAATCCCTAAAACTGACTCCACCGCAGCGTGACAAGCTGAGGTCAATGCCTGGTCAGGTGTTCTGGGCCCGCAACAAGAGAAAAAAAATAAATAAATAAACTAAAGCAAACAGGAGAGCTACAAGTGGGACCAGTTTATCCAAAGGTAAAAGAGCAAGTCAAGGCAAACAATTTGTTTTCCCTTCAAAGGTGGCCTCGTGTTCGAACACGAGAGGACAACAATGGGCTCTGAGCGGCTCTCAAATCACACTTTTCTGGACGGTGAGTGATGGCGCGACCCATCGGTTTGGTTTTATACGTAGAGTCAGGCGAACTCGCTCGGTTCTACCTTCCCCGAGCCCAAACGTCCGGTCAGCGCAGCGACCCCTCGGCCCTCCGTTTAGGCGCCTCTCGTTAGCGCCCTGGAAGGGAGGAGAAATGACGGCTTTACGCGTGGAGGTGTTCTGGATGTGTCCCGGACCCCCCACCCCGCCCCTCCCTCCCTGACCCTGGCCTGACCCTGGCCTGTCACAGGATGGCTGCCCTTTGTGTCATGGCTCTCCATGCTGACTTTGGAGTGGAGATTGCAGGTACAATGTGGATTGTTCTCAGTGTGTTTTCAAAGATCAGAATAACAATGGCATTTGCTCAGCCCACTCACTCATGCTCATTGATCATCTGGCCTCTCTCTCTCTCTGGTCCTCTCTCTGATCACATCAACTCTGCCTCCAAACCTTCCCTGACACAAGCTGAAGAATAAACCCACGTTTAACTGCTGATAAAACACAACCTGCAGGCGTCTTACTTGGAGGGGAAGCGCTGTTTTGGGGATGGTGCGGCGAGCCGTGCGACAGCAGCGGGTTGAGCCCGTGCGACGGAACCGTAATGGCGTCCATCGCCAACTTCTGCCTGAAGGCTTCCTCTTTACGCCGGTTGGCAAACCAATTATAAACTCTCACTTCGGTGACCAGGTTAGAGCCGAGGCCCTGGGCTTTGGAGGGGGAGACGCCTCTCTGGAGACACTCGGCTCTGCAGGAAACGGATGAAAACACGGGTCAGGGCTGTTCGGCGGGCGACACTTGTTGTTGTTGTTGTTTTTACCTGTTGCACTCCTCCACCAGCGTCTCCCTCTCCTCCTTGCTGGGA
The DNA here is from genome assembly GCF_001266775.1 of Austrofundulus limnaeus. Classification (NCBI taxonomy): domain Eukaryota; kingdom Metazoa; phylum Chordata; class Actinopteri; order Cyprinodontiformes; family Rivulidae; genus Austrofundulus; species Austrofundulus limnaeus. Next base: position 272,132 of record NW_013952809.1, read on the forward strand.
TTCTTCTGACGTTCGTAGGCCTGGTAGAGGATCTGCTGTGAAGCAGGCCCCCATTTGAAGCGGTTACGTCTCATTTTCTTACAGAGGGGTTCGCTGCTGACCTCATCCGGTTGGCCCATACCGGCACCGGAAGTGTTGTACTCTGGGTAAAAAAATGCTGGATCCTGACTGCCCTTATCAGACATACTGCTGGAAGAACCGTGAGCCGCCTGGTTGAATTCTGAGAGAAAGAAAAGAGAAAACACATTATGACGATTTTCACTGTCTGTCATTAACTCCGATCAAGAAAAACTCTGATATGCCAAAAGGTTTTCGAACTCAAATAAAAGCGGCGCGGCCGGCCGAGCTGTGAGAAACTCAAATATTAACTTACGTCGGAGAATTTCCCGCTGTTTCCTGACATACCAGGTGTAGAGGGCCGCTCGCTTCTGGGTTTTCATGGGCGTGCCTTTGTTGAGGTGCTGGGAGAGGTGAGACTGGTTCAGCCCCGTGATGTCTACCACCTCCCGCTGGGGAATGTTGTGCTGCTGCATGTAACCTTTGATCATACGGGCAGCTCGCCACGGATCCTCTCTGGGTTCGGATCAAACACGAGAGCGTAAAAAACGTTAAAATCACAGGCGGCTTTCAAAATGAAGGCGTTCTTGCCTTAAAATCAGGATAAACAAGAAAATATTCATGAAAATAAGAGCATTTCTGACATTTATATACTGGCAGCCCATTCAGCTGGCTGTAAATATTCACAAAGGTTAGCTGTGGATACAGAGAGGGTTGGGATTTTCACCCTGGAAACAACATAAAATGGTGCTGAATCAATTTAAAAACAGTTAAATGTGTTTTAAATCTGGATTTCTGCAAGGTAAAGATAAAAACATTCAACACTTTTAAACATATGTTGTATAATCTAAAATATAAATTAGAAAAACTTTTTTTTTACTTAGCCATAAGCCTAAAATTTGTATATTACAACATTAATATTTACCTGCATGTTTTAGCTCCTTTAAATCATCGGATTTAATCCAAAAAAATAAAAAAATAAAGTAATGGAGAGGTAAAAAAGCAGCTCAGACCCTTCACTAATAATTCTAACAAATCTGAACTGTTTGTTTTGGAGAATCAGGCGAAGGCCCGCGTGGAAGTGGAGCGGGTTAAGTGGGAGATGTTCGTTTATAACTTTTGACAATGAATAACCAGATCTCCTTTCAGGCTAATCACACGCCGCTGTGTATCTTTCAGTTGATGATTTATAGAATAAAATTAATAATAACTTAACTACACGTGGGTTAGTTTTGATTATTTCTTTACCCATTCGGATCCTGAGGGGAAACAGGTGGTCGGAGCCGCGAAGAGAAATATTTTTAAATAAAAGCTACTATTTTTGGACAAACAGCTTCCTTTTACACATTAATAATAATAATAATAATAATA
>NW_013952809.1:273615-287038 GCF_001266775.1 Austrofundulus limnaeus
AATAATAATTGTGCAAAAGAAAAAATAAGACGAAGTAAATAAAAATTTAGGTCGTAGAAGAAGAAATGTTGTCTTCTTCTACGACTTCTTAGAAGAAAATTTCTTCTTCTATTACCCTTTTTTTTTGTCTTATTCAAAACAAAAAGGCAGTAGAAGAAGAAAACAAGAAGAATAATTTCCAGTCGGCTTTTTAAATCTGGTAGGTGGAGTATAGTTAATAATAAATAGATGTTAGTTCAGCTGATATTTTGCTAAGGTAAAGAAATAATAATCCATGTGGATAATTAGTAACCAGATTGTTAAAACTAAACTGAGGCGCGTTATTTTAAAACTGTAAACAAAGTAGTTTTTTTTTTTTTTTTTTTAGCTAAACGCAGGCCTTAATAACAGCGAAATAAATAACTCTAAATTCGTTTTAACTCTTTTGTGTTGAACTTTTATAACGATTCGTTTAACTGAGTTACTAAAAAAAAAACTTTTAAAGGTTGGGAAACTCACGCCAACATGCGCTCCACCTCCGCCCTCTGCTCCGCGGCCTCCTCGGTGTTCAGCGACTGGAGCTCCTTCAGGATCGGCGGGGTGTCGTAGTCGTCCCCGTCCTCGGAGCCCTCGTCGCCGGACAGCTTGCCCTTGCTGTGGCCGTTGGTGAGCGTGTGGAAGACGGGCTTGGAGTCTCCGTCCGAGCCGTTCGCCTTGGCGCCGTGGAGGGGAGCGGAGCCGGCCACCGCCGCGGCGGCGGGCGACATGGGCAGGCTCTCCAGCTTCACTCCGTGGAAGCTCGGCGTGCTCGGGTCCATGTCGTCCAGGGCCTGGATCAGAACATCTCTGGTGAGTCCTGAGTCCAGCAGGGCGCTGAGGAGCTCCTGCTGCAGGGACGTCAGTTTCGATACCATTTTAGAGAACATTAAAAACACAACATAAAGCCTGGTGGAAGGGGAGGTTGAACAGGGGGGTAAAAAAAAAAAACCGAATAAGTTTAAAAATAAAAGTCCTCTTCCTTTTGGATCCGGAGCTGGGCAGAACGTGTTGGCTGCGACACCTGCTCCACTTCACTTCCCTGTTGGAGGGGAGGATGGAGCTACTTTTGCCATGATGCTTTCTGAGAGCAGGGGGATATAAAAGATGGTAATGAGTGGGCCGGCTGATGTAAATCCGCAGAGGTAGACCTGTTTACACTGCTGCTTTTATTGGCTCCTCTTATCGGAACAACTTCCATGGACTTCGGACCCTGTTGTAGGCCATAAAGTCTTTAAAGAAAGGCGAGCTGAACAGTTTCACAGAGCTGCTTTCAGTCCATATAAGCACCGATACGAGGCCAAGGCTGGGGCTCAAAACAACTCTGTCAAAAAATGTCCTTTATTTAAAAGTTTAAAGACAGTGTAATAGCCTAATTAAAAGCTATAGGTGTGAATGTTCAACTAATTTATTTAACATTCTCATTTTACTCAAATTTAATCAGCAGTTTTTCCAACTTTACTGAATTTAAAGGAGGGTTTATTCTAATTTAAATAATCTAATCAGTGACAACTAAGAAATCCTTAAAAATGCGTTGTTTATAAGCTTGACTTTTCTCATATTATTCAAATAACATGACATAAGATAAATTATTTATGTACATTATGTCATTTGTTTCAGTAAAAATACACATTTAGAAAATACACATGGTAAATCAACAGAGTTATAAATTTTATCTTTATAAAATGACACAAAATTGATCTAAGTGACTATAAATGTGTTTTATCATCTTCAGGAGCCAAACCAATCACTAATCATTTGTGATAAGATCAGTAAAGGTTGCTGTTTAACTGCCTCTTTGACAACAATAAAAAAAACCCAACTATTAATAAATTTCAAATTACATTATTTATTTATTTTTTGTTCTTTCAGGTCAGATTCAGTATTATCATTATGCAGGATTCAGCTGCAGAAATAATTGAAAGGATAGATATTAAATGAAATGCACAAAATGAGATAATTTTTTTTAATTGTTGGGAAAATGTGTCGTCTGTGTCTCTGTTCTACGATGTGGTTTAATGTTTTAAGAGCAAACGTACCAGAAACCTGCAACACGTCTCGGATCTTTGCAGAAACTATCACGTTTAACTCGCTGCAGCGTAATTTGTCTTCGGTTTCGAATGGAGTTTTGGTGACGGGTAAAAGAAAAAGTTGAACAGAAATAAATGCGTCTTTTATAAATGAGCTAAAACGTTTCATTTTAGTGCTGCAGTGTATAGAAATGTATTCTTAGATGCCAAAAAACGTGATACAGTAACTTATTTAAAGGCTCAGAGGTGATGGAAATTTAGGCCATAAATCAGCGTCTGAATTTTGAACAGTGTCATTTTAAACACTTTAATCTGGAGCTGACAATGAAAATAATGCAAATTTTCTAATTAAAAATTGGGCTGCATATTATTATTTTCTTCCTTTATTACATTAATCACTCCATAAATAAGTGAAAATGTAAGAGACGGATCTCTGAAAAGTCATTTTCTCCTTCTAATATATCAGTGCTAAATTTTTAAAATCAATGTATTTAATGTAATCATCTGCATAAAGTGGTAAGATGCAGAAAAGAAATGTTTATTTAGAGCCTCAAAACTGACCTTGGAGCCGTTTTTATGATATTTTCTGCATGAATCTGTCCTTTCAGTTACACAAACAGAAATTTGTGATTTTCTGACAATCAAAATATTTCTGTAGATTTTTTTTTCTTTTCCAACCTGTGCAAAAAAAAAAAAATGTTACCAGAGCAGACAAATAATAACCTCGACTTCGGCTGCAAACATAAACAGAACCGGCTGACCTCTGTGAATACAACAAGAGTTTGAGCCAATTATTGGTCAGACATCATCTGTCAGTGTAGTATCAATGTGGTTGATCATTAGTAATATGCCTTGAGCTTATTAATTTTTTAAATATCCCTCAAAATCCAGAAACGAGGTCAAACCTCCACCTGTAAGGTTTGAGCGCAGGCAGCGGCAGACGGCCTCTGCAGGAATGTTAATTGTTTTATTACAGTGATGATTTTATTAATGGAACGTTTTGTTCTTGTGTAATTTCACTGCTGTTTCTCTCACCTGCTGCTGTGGTGTCATTACGCAGATTACACGCTCCCTTATCACCGGCTACTATTGCCGTATGTTTCCCTGAGATGCACACCTCAGATGCCCTTGGCTTCATGGTGTAAAGTGCCGGTCTCTGTGTTGTGTGTGGGTGAAGGCAATAACCCAGTGGAAAGCGATAAATTACAGGCTGTGCAGCTCTGTCATCTCCACATGACAAGTTAATGACTCGAGTGTTGGTTTTCTGGGACCTGAAGAGATCAATTGATTTAGTTAATGCTGTCTGGCGTTTCACACAAACGCTGTAAAAGTTAAGTAAATGAGACAAAAGTGATGTAAAGTAAAAGTACGCGTATGTCCGAATGTAATGGAAAACTGCACTAAACTCTTGGCGTACATTTGTTTGTCTGGCGCTTTTCACACGTCTTGGTTTAAAATATGTCACCCATTAACAACAAATCATAACAAAGAGCAAAAAGTTTATCCAGAACACCACGGCTGTTGGGAAAGAAGCCCGCGCGGCGAAGCGTCGCGAGGAACACACACTGCCCATCATGGTTTCAGAATGGGTTGAGCAACCAGTGTCCCTGGTTGCTCAACCCGTCCAGGATGGTCCCTGGTCCAAACACACACCTGTCCCCACCTGCTGCCACTCTGGTCCCCCACCTGCAGCCACACCAGGCATCAGAGACTGGCAGGTTCTAGTTTTATCTAGAGGAAAGCAGTGGGTACACGTGTGATGACTTGTAAAGTTTTAATGTGTGTAAAACTAAGAGCAAAACTCCAAAGAGAAAGTTTGCAGTTTATGTCTTTATGCAAAAAGAATGAACAACTGCGTAATTTTAAACATAGTTTTGCGGGGAAAAATATGCATTTAGATTTAAATTGGTGCATTTTTCTGATGTTCTTGCACTTTATAAGTCATGATTACTGTGAAATATTGATTTGAAATTACTTAATACCACTTTACACCAGCAGCAGGCTGCGGTCACGTGGTTCTAAAGCTGCAGGTTTGAGTCCAGCTTAAATCTCCTATGCAAGTTTGCTTGTTGTGGTGAGCCATGCTGAGGAAAGCAGCTGAAAGAAAAACAACTATACTTTACATTACACCATTTTATACTACTGTACTTAACGTACATATATTATTACATACATACCTCTTTACTGTTCCTTACTTTATACCAATTTAGACCACTTTATATTACACTTATTTAACTCACAATACACCATTTTATTTAACTTTATTCCACCTTATATTACCTTACTTTACACGGCCTGCACCATTTTATAGCGTAGTACTTTACTTCCCTGTACACCACTTAATGTATCTTTACTTTACACCAGTTTAGACTGCCTTACAAAACACTGCTTTATGTAACTTACACTACTTTACACTGCTTTATTTAACATTATACCACCTTTATACTTGGAAATTTTATTTTACACCTTACTTTACACCGTAACATTTTAAAGTACAGTATTTTACTTCCATATATGCCACTCCTTACTTTATACCAATTCAGCATGCCTTTAACTTACACTACTTTATACTGCCTTACTTTACATTGGTTTATCTTACTTTGCGCTTTAGTTTACGCAACTTTATGCCACCTTACTTTACACTACACCAGTTTAAACTATTGCATTTAGTATACACCACTTTGAACCTTCATACTTTGCACCAATTTAGACTACCTTACATTATGGTTATTTATTTATTTACTTTACACTAATTTATTTTACTTTACACTATGTTACCTTATGCAGGTTTTTTCTTTTGCTTTACATCTTATTTTATGCCACTTTATGCTACCTTTCGTTCATTAATATTGATAACAACAGCCACTAAACGGGCAGTTTTGGCTTCCTGAAAAAAAACACAGAAGCCCTCATGTTTTTAATCGGAAGGGAGTTTTTCCACACCCGAGTAACTTCAGTTTCTTTACTGAATGCATCTTCTGTTGTGTTGCACAAAATATTTTAAGTGGATGTTTTGTTTTCTTGGGAGGAGCCAGACGTCTGAGTGCGTTATGAGTTATTCACAATTCAGCATTCCACATCATATCTGGGATAAATCACAAGCAGTACAAACAATTGATGACATTTTTGTTGTAAATAATCCCATCGTAGTACCTCCATCACATACAGACACACAAAAAGACGGTATATATCAAAGAGTTTGAAATTTAAGTTTGTAACTTTCCCTTATCACGTCTCCTATTTACGTTCTTAAAATTTTGGCAACATTTTCATCCAACTTATTGAGCCAAGCTAGAACAAAAGGGTTGAGTTTAAATAATTAGCTTTACAAAAACAAGTATTTATACAAATCTCCTGTCAGGTGGTCGAATTGCTTTAAAAACAACATTCCCTGTTTAATCAAAACTAGAGCTTATAATTATGTGTAAGAAAACAGTAAAAGAACAAGACATTTTATTTTTTTGTCATCATGTGCTTCACAATTTGTCTGAATATTGTGTGAAAATGTTCATCCAGACTCTCCGGAGGCCGTTAACGTGGACTTTGTATTACCTAATGGAGCATCAGGACCTCTTCGTGAGTTCTGGTGTCGGCTCAGGATGTGCTTGGCTAGCTTCGGTGTCTTCGCCGACCTCTCGGGACCTCTCGTTCTTCACAGAAACACCAGCTCGGTGCACCGACCGGAACGCTTGGAAAGCATCCGAAAAAGAAGAAGAAGAAAAAAAAAAAGGGCAAAGGGGCTACGCTATGTGTGAGTGAGCTTCAGGAAACCAGCAGCTTGTGTACCGTTCCACAGACTGATCTGGACCTTGACCTCAACCTGAACCCTCTGACCGATCCTCCTCTCACCTGAGAGGACTCCTGAAGCTCTAAAGCTGAGAGAAAACTGCCTGATCACTAAGATGTGCGGTGTTGAAATCAAAATATAACAAGAAGAATCGTATTTTCATGGCCTTTGGTTAAAGTAAAAGATTTAATCTAAAATCCCCGTTAGGGCAGCCAGGTGCTACTGCTGCTATTTGTGCTTGCAAATAATTGTTCAAAAAGTGTTTGCATGAATCACTATGAAGTTTGTTTTACGGCACCTTGGCCTTGGCCCGGCTCAGACCTGGTTAATCTTATCAGAATTCAACTTTTATTCAGGCTAAGGCCCTTTAAAGAGCTATCTGCAACAGGTAAGATACTTATTGTTCATAATTGCCTCACAGATCTGTGGCAGTCATCTTGAATCAGGTTGGCTGTAAGCAATAAAACTTAAATTCGACACCAGTTTTAATCTGTTTTTTATTCTCAACTCTTCAATGTGATCATTAATCATGCAAATCCTCTTTTTTTTTTAAAGACACCTCGTTATCATGTTTACCCCCAAAAAAACAAGTTATTAATCTATCTGGTCGGGCTCTGATTACATCAAATTTTCTCGTCATCACATGAATCAGTAGCTTTGATCTCATTCAGAATAATAAGATTTCATCACCACACCCACAAATCACTGCAACTGTAAGATTCACACACACACACACACACACACACACACACACACACRCACACACACACACACACACACACACACACACGGAACAACAGGGAGAGAGGGGTTTAATGTGCAGCCGATCCAAAAGGAGAGAAGGACGAGGAAAGTGATGGAGATTTTGGCCTTCATCCACTCCTCCCAGTTCATAAACATGACCCGCTGATGATCCTGGATCTGGTGAGGCCTGCGGCTGCACGTCTGCAGCAGCCTGGTCCAGAGACACTGTTGGTTCTGTCAACACACTCTGGAGCAGGGTGTGGATTTATGTTCGTTTCCGTGTCGGACTTGAAAGTCTGCATGTCCCGTGTTTGCTCTTCGAGCTGTACGAGGCGTCTGTGTGTGTGTGTGTGTGTGTGTGTAGTCAGGGATTGAGCTTTTCCTCTTCTTTTTATTTGTTAAATCACATAAGAGCAGATTTGAGTTTTTTAGCTGTCAGTTCTGTCATGTGAAGCTTGATTTTTCTCCTTTGTCCTTTTTCTTTATTTTATTATGTGTTGGTTGGGGCAGTGTGACCCTCTGAGTTACGTCCTCTCCAAACTGGTGGTGCTCCCAACCTTTGAGTAACCGAGCTAAGCTGCCAAGATGCAGCTGATGTCTTTTCTACCTTCACTTACTGTGATGCTAAGCCAGAGACATTACACTCTAAGCTTTATGAGGGGGGGAAGTTGTTTGATGTTGTTTTTAAGAACCAAACTACCTTGTAGGCTGGCTTAGAGACAGGGTGAGGAGCTCCATCATCTTCTGGGGGTTCAGAGTAGAGCTGCTGCTCCTTTGCATTGAAAAGAGTCAGTCAAGGTGGTTCAGGTGTCTGATTATGATGCCTCCTTTTAGAGACTTCTCAGGCACGTCCCACTGGGAAGAGACCCAGAGCCAGAACTTGCTGGAGGGATTGTGTATCCTCTCTAACCTGGGAACACACAGCCCCCGAGGTGGAGCTGGAGAGAGGGATGTCTATGTTTCTCTCAGGGACCTGTTACCACAGACAAGTGGTAAAAGAGTGAAATTGTGACACCTAGTAGAGAACTAAGTCAATTTCGTGATTTAAGGATATTTTTAGCAAACACATTTTCATATATTTTTGATATATTTACCTATCTGTCCCCATCACCACCAACACAGGGCCACCGCAGGGTTGTGTACTCGGTCCCTATCTGTTTGCTCTGTACACCAATGATCTACGCCCCTCAGCAAAGATCATTCTGAGTCTTATTACCAACAACAATAATGAGTCAGCCTACAGGACCCCTTTTCAATGTGGCGTACACAAAATAACCTGGAGTTAAACGCCAGCAAAATGGCCAAAACTTAAAAAGCTAAACATCTCCACTGAAATGTATGCCCAGTTCTACAGAATCACCGTCGAGAGTTTCAATAGTCTTAATACAACATACAGTAAAACAAAAAAATCAAATAAAAAAACTTGACACATAAAAGTTAGATGCACCATGATAGATTCAGGTAAATATAAAATATATTTAAATTACAAACCAGAATCATATAGATGCAAATTGACCTGAGTTTCCTGTAATGATTCTGTGTAATTCTGAAGTAAATTTGTTTAAAAAAAACATAAAGGAAAAAATTATCTGTATAAATAAACTGTGTCTCTAATGCTGCCATGCTCCCAGCTGCTCTCTTTTTGGCCGGTGGTCAATATTGACTCAAGAATCGAAGCTACAGCCACTTAGTCAAGAACTCCAGAAGGGTCAGAACCACCGTCTCCATAGCATCGGGCCAAAACATAGAACTAAAGTCAGAACCACAAGGAAAACCAATTCAGGGGAAAAGGATTTATAAGCATTGATACATCAGGGTTCAGCTAATTATTCAGATCTTCAAAAGTGGGATCCTGTGGAAATCTTATTTTTAATTTTAACCGTTGATAAGCTAATGGCTAGTCTCAGCAGGGACAAATATATCCTAAAAGCTGTTGCTTGAATTACCTGTAGAAAATAAAAAATGTTGTGAAGTTTGACGAATAAGCAGATAAATAACTTTTTGTTGTGTCTACTTAATATTCTCTTGCCTCCCACTTGTTCTAAAGTCTTTATTCCCTGTCAGAGTGTCAACTTCCCACAATGCAACTGTACTTTTAAAATGTCAATCTCAAAACAAATGTAATTTCATTAATTTTTACACAACTTTCAGTTTTATAAAATGTACTGGAAGTGCTACAGCTAGATGCTGCTTTAATTGCAGGAAATGGAGGTTTTTTTAAGAAAAAGGATGAATGGATGGTTGGTTCGTTGGTGAATGAACTCCATTTAGTTCTTGGCATCACTCAGACTAGCCATTAGCGCTAATTTAACTCATATTTCTCTAAGTGGAGGTCGTTCAAAGATATATCTACAACAGGTTAGATATTAACTGTTCATAAAATTGACCCAAAGTTATTTTTATTGGTGTGTATGTGTGAGAACACTGAGGAATTGACTGTAAATTAACCAAAATTACATGCTGAGACATTAAGAAGAAACCTGCACTTGAATGGCAGAACAGCATGAGAGATGTTCAGAGTCAGTGAACGCAGCATCGGGCTCAAACAGAACCTTTGCCTGGTCAGTTGTCCATCAGGAACTTTCACTTCCTGAAAGCACCTGTACCCAAATATTTGTGCAAAGCACGAAGATGTTTCTCCTGTTGAGCCTCTACAAGGAAACAGTTTTTTTAATCCAAGTTATGTATTAGTGACTGTTAGCCGGGTTAACTCTGGGGAGATTTGCATGACTCAGACACTACTGTGGGTTTTAATGCAGTTCTGGTTCCATTCCAGTGGTTCCTTTTGCTCAGTTTGGTGCTGAAGGCGTAAGGACACAGGGCACCTTTTGTTAGTCGCAGCAGGATGTGGACCCACTGCTGTCACCTAGTGACAAACAGTGGGCGAACAGCTCCAAACAGCTGAACTTTGGGGTCTTTTCTGTGATTTTTACTGTAAATGTTCAGCTTGTATTAATATTTATTTTAAACTAAGAGTTTTATTGCGCTTGTCTGACAGTGTGTAACCCGCAACACACAGGCACACATTCAGTTCCGAGCGTCACCTCTGACCTTATTTTGATCAGACAAACTGTGCCAGCTCCTCCTGAGGTGTGTCGCAGTGCAATAAATCTCCTGAACACAGAGGAATGAGGCCTGAGCCGTTAGCTGTTGCGTTCAGTCAAACACACGCCTACAAGGAAGAGTTTCTGCCACGATAAGACGTCTCTTTATTCAGCAGAGCGTTTGAAAATGAGGCCGAAATGTCCTTATCAGACATTTACTCTGTCCTCGATGAATGGGAGCCCTTTATTGTTGTTTTTCATTTCTTTTCCTGGGAAAATATTTGCAGTTTAAAATAAACAGATTTTCACAACCTTCTGAACTCTTGTTCATAAATACTGAATTAAATGTGACTCACTCAAAACAGAGCTTCAAATAAATAAACCAAGCAATAAGAAACCACAAGACAACAACAAACTAACCAACCACCTCATTAATTGACAGTAACGTGTCACCTGCTTCAATGTTTCAACTTTTATTTAGAGACCAAACAAACTAGAAAACTTGCATTTTCTGTGAAAAAGCAGAGCAATCACTAAGTGCTGATGAGTTTGCTGACATCTGTTGAATGAATTGTTAAAAAGTTAAAAACAGAAGCTAAACTGAGCAGAACCGTAGCGCTAAAAGCAAAAAATTATAAAACAGCAGTTTAAAACTAAACATAGCAAAACAATGTAACCATAAATGTAACCACACTGTACCTAAAAGCTGAAAACAGCAAGACTTTAGCTATAAGCTAAATACAAGACAGCAGTTGCTAATAGTTAAAACTACGGAAAATATAGCTCAAAGCAAAATTGTGCAAAGCTACATGTAGCAGAAGAAAAATAAAATATATATATATAGCTAAACGGAAACTAGTAGCATATTAGCTGCAAATATAAATTAGAGTATAGGGAGTTTAAAGCTATAAGTTGAAAGGCAGAAGCAAAACGTTATGTAGCTAAACTGTAACTAGAAGCTAAAAATATCAACACAGTAGCTAAAGCTACCATTCGTACGCCAACCTAAGAAGCCAAAATTAGCAGTACTGTAGTTTAAAGCCATATATAGCAAGAAAGTACATTTTTCTATAATTAGCCGTACTGTACCTAAAAACTTCAGAGCAAAACAGCTAAATGCTATACTGCATGTAGGACAACAGTTGCTAAAAAAGTAACAATAGCAAAACTGTAGCTTAAACTTAAAACTAGCAAAACCATTGATACAAGCTAAAAAGAGCAAAAAGCCAAATGTAGCTGGAGAAAAGTAAAAATTGTAATTTTTAAGCAAACCGTGCCAAAAACAAACCTCAATACAACAGAAGCTAAAAGCTAAATGTAGCAGAACATTAGCTAAAATCTATAGGAACAGGAAAAACAAAATCTTGTGGATGTTGACTCAGCAAAATGTTTGCAAAATTAAGTATTTCCCAAGATATGTTTGGAAATGTGTCTGTTAGGGTAACAGGAAGTTAATGACAGTCTAACAGGGAGGAATAAACTGTTAAACTTTTAAAAAATCAGCTAGAAGAAACTAGTTTAGCATCGAAAACCCAAACCGACAAACGTCCTGCCAGTCAGCCGGCGGACGGAGCAGCAGCAGAGCTCAGCTCCACACTCAGCTTCTTGCTTCCCTGTTGTCGATTTTGTTTTTCTTTCCTCATCTGTGCGTTCAGAGACTTCAGAGTAATTACCCGCTCAGCCTCCTCTGCAGTTAAACGGCAGGTTCACAGCGCCCTGATTAATGCGAAGGCATGCACGGCTGCCATTAGCGGCCATGAGGGGTGGAATGTTCTGACCGAAACCCGTCAGAGCAAACACACCTATAGAGCTGGCAGTGCACGGATTTATCAGAACAAAAACATTCAAATAAATACAGTTTATTCCCTGAAATCTTCATTTTAAAATTTTTGACCCAAAAACTGAGTGAGAGCGGTGAGGTGTCCGGCTGGTTGGACCAGTCATTTTTGCAAGAACGTTTCCTGATTTTCACCTCGATGAGTTTTTACCTCCTGCTGTTACGATCTCATGAAGGTGGATTTTGATAAAATACCATAAAGTCATCGTTGGATTATCTCTAAAACTAAAACTTTTAGAGTTGACCTTATTCAAGATGGCCGCCATGGCTACCACCAAACACAAAAATGTCCAGATAATGGGCTAAATTTTGGCATTTTTGTAACTATTTGTTTAAAACCTCGACATGCAAAACTAGAAAGGCTACTTGTTGTTTTTGGTTATTGAAAACACATTTATTGTAGAGATTTTGAAAGAAAAAAAAACTTAAACTAGTTTCAATGATCAACAGAATAAAGTAGAAAGACATTTGTTCTTTAATTTTACTCGTTATTTGGTTTTTATTGTTAACCCTCTGCAACCCATGGGTCAAAATAATCCACAGGGCCTCAGTTTTAAGACTTGGGCCTCGTCTTAAAGTGTCTATGCAATAAAATTGTTTTTTTTTGTACTTCCTTTGCTTCTGAGAAGAATAAAACAGCAATCAAAGGCTGGCATGAAGACACTTTATAATTTCAAACAATTATAAGTGAAATGTGTTTTTTTGTAACAGATGTTTATATTGGCCATAAACACTGCAGTAACACAAAAATGTGACAGTAGCAACAATGACCTTTAGTGTCAAGATCTTTTTTTTTCTGTCAGCAATTTATTTGCCTTGTCTGTCAGATGCAGGCGCAGGTTATCTGTCCAAGTCTATAAGCTCTTTTTATTTCTTTTTTTTTGTTAACAGTTAATGTGTAACCAAGCGTGAGAGGGATCAGCACATTTCCTTTTACCTCATGCACAGATCGATGCTGGCGTGGCTTCGCTCGCCCAAAACTAAATGGGATCTTTGTCAGGAGAGCATCTCATGCAAAGTGGAAAAGAAACGAAGACCTAAAACTGCAGATGCACTCGTTTAGTTTGCAGGTTTTATTAACAGTTTTTCCAGTATACTGGGTTATAATACTGGGTTATGAAGTGCCGCATCTAATTTCACATTTTAATGATGAATCTGGTGTTTTTACTACAAACATGAACTTTGACAGGAGAGGTTTCACAGGAGCTCCTCTGCTTTTTTAAGTCAGCTTTTGGACGATTAAGATTCTGTCTGCGAGCCACATAAACCCAAGTTATCTATTATTTCATGAGCAAAGAGAAGAGCCAGTCGACCGTGGCTGCTGTCGTCTAACGCTGTGATTGCTCAAAACACTTCAGCCTCAAAAAACCGTGAAGTCACGGGATCTGACTTTCTATCTGTCGAGACTTATAAAATATTTTAACTATACCGGGAAATTACTGTTAGAAAATGTCTCTTTAACTATGAGTTATTTAAATGTGCAAAAATAGAAAATGTACAGATGTTATTTTACAGTTTCTAACTTTAAAGACTGAGTACTCTTTTAAGAAATGTGTCAAAATCAAGGCCCGTGGGCCAAATTTGGCCCTCGTTAACTTTCTATCTGGCCCGAGGTAATACTTTTAAATGTGAAATTGTTTTATTGTTTCTCTTTTTGTCTGTTTTTAGTGCATTCTTCTTCATGACAGCTGGACAACTTTCAAGACAATGGGCCTCATTGCAAGAACCGTTCGTACGCACAGATTTGTTCTTGAGTTGTGCGTACGAGTGATTTAGGAGAATTTGTGGCATTCACCAATGTTTTCGTATTCTAAGATTTTTTTCAGATACGAACAAAATTCAGGTCCAGACCTGTCGTATATTTTACGAGCAGTCAGTCTGCTGTTATCCAGACGGGTTTTCTTCACTAATAACTTTATATTTCGTTAGTTTGAAGATATTTTTGAGTTGAAAATAAGTCACACTC
>NW_013952809.1:287913-292700 GCF_001266775.1 Austrofundulus limnaeus
CCCCCCCCCCGTGTAACTACGTTTAATTAGTGTTTTGTGCTGATAACAATAAAGTTGTAGCCATTTTTAGGTCAAAACTCAAAAATAAAACAATCTCAGATCAATCTCAGTGTTGTGAGATATCACCAGAGGTTGGTAATAACTAGTTACTTTAACTCAGATACAATTAGTTGAATAACATTTTCGTGATAAAAAAAATTTCCGCTTGAATTTGATGAAAAAAAATTTTCTGCTCAAATTTGTTGTTTAGTAATTATGTTATTTGTATAAATTTTCTTCATTTTAGTCTAAAACTATGGAGCCCATCCAGTGACACTGAATTAAAAAAATTACCACGTGCGCACATGATAATTATGTCGTGGCCACTACATAGCTAATTGTTGTCATTTCCATGCAGACTGTTTGTTGTTTACATGCAAAAGTCAGAATTAAATTACTTTATTTTTATTTTAATTGAATGAATTATGTTGCCATGTCAGCACCTTACATGAAGTAGCTATTTCTTAGCTTTATGTGCTGCACCTATAAGTCCCAGGTGACAATTGGAGTTGTCTATTTGTCAAAAAAGCTTTATTTTCTGTTTTTGAAGCGCAACTTTCAAAACAGGCTCCTCTGCTCCTCAGCTGTGGAAGGAGTCAGAGTTGCTGCATTCAGGAACACAGTAAAAAAATCAGCTTCCTGACACACAACCAGTTCATTGTCATTTTATAAATAGCCTACTATGATAGATGATCCATTTATATTGGCATACACCCAGTAATAATAATAATAATAATAATAATAATAATAATAATAATAACTAGACTGTGTGTGCATATTTTAACAGTTAAAGACAAAACAATGCAGGTTTTATATAATCTGACTTCAATAATATCTGTCTGTCACAACAAGGCTGCTCAAAATTAGCCCATTGCTGGCCACATTAATTATCTCGTGGGCATGCGTTAATTATAATGTGCACACGTGATATTTTATTCCATGTCACCAGATGGGCTCTGTATAAAACACCAGAATTTGCACATAACTGTTTTTTTTGTCAGTCAAAATACGTTTTTACTCCTCTTACATCTGTAAGAATCCACTGAGTTATACCAGTTTTTGTCATGTCTCTAGTGTTAGTAGTACAGCGGATGATTAATTTCTGAGTGTTGTTAAAATCCAACCAGTGGTTCTTGAGATATTTTGCTAACACAGACATGAGAGAGAACAGTATAAACAATAAGTTAACTTTGTATTTATAAAGACTGAAGCTAAAGATGGTGCCAGCTCATCTGTCCCCTCCCACCACCACCACTTGTGGACTCTGGTCCGTCGTCTCCACGCTCCTCTGCTCATCCCTTAAATTAATTCATCCGCACATCTCTGTCCCAAGAACACCACATTAACCCCGACCACAGGAGGCATCCTGGTGGAAAAAATGTCCCTCTCTGAAACATCAGGTTGACCTTTCCACCTCAAACCTTCTCTCTGTTTTTTCCCAACACATCCCTACATTCATGTCCTCAAACGTTTCGCTTCATCTTTATATCAAAAAGTTTTGTTTTTGTTTTTTTGTTTTTTGTCGATCAGAAAACAAACACGTAGTTTTGTTATTTTGGGAAGTGATGCAAAGACTCATTCCAAAGAGTCACGCCACGCTGCCTACAGCTCTGGAGGACAGGGAAACTGTAATTGGGGGCCATTAGCTGTCGCCCAAAACTAGTCAAGCAGCGTTAGTTTGTAGATTGAGACATGGTGACTGAACGGTCCCACCACCTACATCAGTGTTCCCTACCTGTGTGCGACTCCCTCACCCCCCGACCTCAACGACCTCCATCTCCACTGCCCTACACATCCACAGAGGGACCCTCCTCCCACTAGAACTCATCAACACACAAACATGCACACCTCCACCTGCACCTGCACAGCAGGCTCTTTGGTCGTCCACAAACAGACCTTGAGTCAGGGCCAACTCGACCCATCAGCAATCACATAAAAAGTCTCTTTTATAGCAGCTTTAAAACTCTATCAGGAGCATCTAAAGCCCGTCACTGAGATGAGAGTTTCTAAGAGTGAATGTTGATTCAGCGGTCACTTGATTATTCACCTGAATTTTCTCTGCTTTTTAGCTTTTGGTATGTTTTGTTCAATCTAATTACTTCAGCTTACTATGATCTACTTAAACTTTTTTATATTAAAATATTCAGCTCATTCAGGATATGGGTGCTGTGTTGTTTTGTTTTTGTAACTTTTATACTTTTCAAGATATTTAATTTTATTTACTAATATTTTCCCCATTAAAGTACATTAAGATATTTTTGACTAGCATCTGCAAAAGTTTAACTATTTGCTGTATTTAACTTTTAGCTAGTCTTGCGAGCTTTGGACCGACCTTTTGCTGCTTTTAGCTACCGTTTTGCTACATTTAACATTTTAGTTATATTTTTACTAACTACTTTGAGCGTTTGGCTAGCCTTTTGCTACATTAAATTTTTTTAGCTAGGCTTTAACTAACTGGAGCTTTTGGCTAAACTTTTTTTTTACTTTTAGCTAGATCTTTGCTAGTTTTAGTTACTCTTTTACTATATTTAACTTTTTTGGCTAGTCTTTGCTACCTTTAGCTTTCGGCCAACCTTTTGCTACATTTAAATTTTTACTACTTTACATTTTTGGCTAGCCTTTTAGTCTTTTACTACTTTAAGCTCTGAATCAGCCTTTTGCTCATTTTTGCTTAAACTTTGCTACATTTAACTTTTTATTTATTTATTATAATAAAATTGTTATTATTATTTTGTCTAGCATTTTGCCATGTTTAGCTTATGGCTAATCTTTTGGTACAATAAACTTTTTAGCTAGGCTTTTACTACTTTGAGCTTTTGGCTTGCATTTGCAAATTTTAGCTAACATTTCACTGCATTTAACGTTTTAGCTAGCCATTGATTACTTTCTTTTCGGCTAGCCTTTTGCTACATTTGGTTAGTCTTTTGCTACTGAATGTTTAATGGGTGTAACTTCTGGTTGTAAATGCATTTTTCTATGAATCAAAGTTATTTTTTAACATTTATTAATGTCCTGTTTATTAGCTCATATTCTGCATTAGGCTAATGGAGCAAAGGAGCCCCCTGCAGCCACAGTTAGTGAAGCTGTAGTTTCATCGCCCCGCTCATAAAAAAAAAAGTTTCTCTGCTTTATGGCCACATTGCCCAACAATCACATGCCTTCAGCGCTACAGGATCAAATATGAGATAAGGAGAGAAGGCACTGAAACAACGCATTATACACACCTTTTTAAATTAAAAATCCACTTTAAAAATCGTCATTGTGGAAAAAGAAAATTACTTTTCCTTTGGAAGATAAAGTCACTCAGAATGACTGAGCTACCTTTGTTGGATTCGTTTTATAAAATCATGTTTTGATGATAAGCTGATTACCTTATCCTTGACAGCAGCGCACAGCGAGGGCAGTAAAGGCGCGGATTACAGGCTGATGGTCCATAAAGGGTTTGGCTCAGATAAGACAGTTTGTTGGGGGACTGGTGACTTCAGGTCAGTGGAAACCAGGTCCTTCTTGGAGACACTCGGCCACCTTTGTAACATTTTACCACAAACTGGCCTGAAACCTGGTCTGGTTTTACAGGTAGGTACCAAACTAAAAGAAGGGTTAAACTTGGAGAAACTTCTGGTGTTTCCAGCAGAGCAGATGAGGCCATAAAAAACCCTGCGGTCCATGAAAGGCAGACATTCTGACCTTTAGACCGCTTCTTACTTAGACATGCCGGATGATTGCCAGGATGTAAAAATACTTTGAAATGCAATATTTGTGAGTGCTTGTTCTTTATAAAACTGCCATTGTGTGGGATTAATCCAGTCTCATGAAGTTTCACCTAGCTTGATTAACCTCTTGTTGTCATGCCTCTGCAGTCACAAAGACATTCCTCCTCACTCAGGTCCACCTTTTCTAATATTCAGAGTGACCCCTTTAATGAGCCTAATGGCATATGAGCGATACCACGCTCCAGTGAAACCGCGCGGGGGGTGACTGCTTCAGCAACTTCCTGTAATGCGGCGCAAACTCTCATGGCCGCTGTCTGTTTGAAGGAAGCCATTAGAACAAACTGCTCTCAGGTGCAGCAAAGCAGACCGGGCATGGTTGTTTATGAACCAGATCACCTCTGGGTGCCCTGTGTGCAAGGACAAAACACAAGACCGTCTGAGTGGACGGCGAAAAGCTGCAGGAGGAAGTAAAGGGTGGCAGCAACTGTTGAAGGGAAGGGTTACAAGAGAGTAGAGAGATGGTTTAAAGGCAGACAGAACTGGAAGAGTCAACGCTGAAGATGTTGAGGTTCTCCTTGAGAGAGACAAGGAGGGATGAGATTAAGAATGAGCTCAGAGGAACAGGACAGGGTGAACAACAGAGATGAAGTTAGAGACCAGATTGAGAGGGTTTGGACATGTCCAGTTGGTATGTTGGTTTGGACACATCTAGAGGTGGGAAAGTGGGTATGATGGCTTCAACACATCCAGAGGAGGGACAGTAGGTATACAGTATATTGGTTTGGACACGTCCTGAGGAGAGACAGTGGGTATATTGGTTTGGACACGTCCTGAGGAGAGACAGTGGGTATATTGGTTTGGACACGTCCTGAGGAGAGACAGTGGGTATATTGGTTGGACACGTCCTGAGGAGGGACAGTGGGTATACTGGTTTGGACACATCATGATGAGGGACAGTGGGTATATTGGTTTGGACACGTCCTGAGGAGAGACAGTGGGTATATTGGTTGGACACGTCCTGAGGAGGGACAGTGG
>NW_013952809.1:292739-313048 GCF_001266775.1 Austrofundulus limnaeus
TATATATACCATGTACATTTTTATCTTCTAATTAAAAAGTTTCGATTTTAAATATTGATATAGTATTTATAGCTTTTCAAAATAAAAGGTTTGAAGTTATTCAAGCCTGATTGACTACTTTTTAATAACTGTTCATTAAGAATTAAAAACAAACACGTTGATGTTGTTTTAAAGTTTTATTGAAAACGCTAAAAGAAAAAAGATTAGACAAATTAAACAGACTGAACCCCCTCCCCAAACCTCCCAATTTAAGAAAAATTCCCTCATACCAGGCATCTACGACTCCATCCTTTGATCCAACTTCCTGGTCCTGTTTTGTTCTCTTGATTAATAACGCCATAATAGCAAAAAGCTTAAGGAAAAAAAAAAAGATGCTCTGGGACTCCCAATAATTAGTTCTGATAAAACTCATTTGAATCCTGGAAAACTGCTCCCGTTCCAAGCATCCATCCTTGCCTATCCCTTCCCTAATCGATCCACTCATCCAGCTCCAAGGATTGGGATCCACTGAGCCACTCCTCCAATCAAAACCTTGAAATACCAGGAAAACAAAAAAATCAGAGGGAGACTGTTAGAATCAAATGTCAAAATTTTTGGGCCTAATTTCAATTTCCCCCCCATGTTCAGCACTCATGTCAGACTTCACAAAATAATCATTAAAAAAAAGAAAGACAGAAGCTACCAAGCAGAAAAACCTTGCTCCCTGATGCTAACATACTTTAGGACTTTTAAAAATGGGAGGCTCTTGTAAAAAAAGTGATTGTTTTACATTTGAGAGGTGTTACACTTACATCACAACACTTGTTTATAGGACTGCTTATTCTGTCAGAGGGTAGAGTAGTAAGTTACAGACTGTCTAACAAAAGTACAACACACGTGTCCTTGGTAAATAACATGCATGACATGGTAAAACCTAACAAAATGTTCAGTTTATGGAATATGAAGCATACCATTGCCTCGACCTCATTGCTCCTAGATGTCCTATCCTGACCATACAAATGAAATGTGCTCCACAATGGTTTTATTCCAAATCACTTTAATCCTTCTCCTCAGATGTCTAAAGGAAGACACAAGGGTAAAATACAGTTAAGTATTGGGCTCCCACTCAAAATGGCCCACCCCACATATCCAAAGAGAGGCTACTAAAAATAAAACGAAACAAAATAAATGTTCGATTTTTAACACTTGCAAAAACGTCAAGTTGCAGCTCAGCGTTTTTGAAGTTCAACAACAGTTTGTAATGTTGCGAAATCTGTGATGACAGGAAGAAAAAGAAGGGGGGAAGAGGGGGGAACACAAGAGGACAAAGCAGCTGGAAAGAGAAGGGAAGAGCAGAGAAGGGATGGGAAAAGGGGAGAGGGTGCATCTACATACCAAGATCATCCACAAGGACAACAGGACAAGAAAAGCAAAAATTAAAAGTCAACAGCTGACACCCGGAGAAACTTAAGAGGTAAAAACAGGAAGGAATACATCAAAAGGGCACAACATCGATTTGTGGGGTTTAGGAACGGGAACGAGAGCGGCTGTGACGAGGCGAGTAGCGGGGCGACGCTCTGCCACGACCCCGGGAATTGCTGCGACTGCGGCTGGCGCTGCGACTGCGGCTTCTGCTCCGGCTGCCACGGCTGCGGGAGCGTGATCTTCCGTAACTTGGGCTGCGGGGACCGTCTAATTTCACACGAATGTAAGCAGTCTCTCCCTGGCGGACACAAGAGAACTTGACATTGAAAAGACGACATTCCTTCCTCCGGCTTGAAATACAGTTGACAACAAAAACGACTCAGGTGCTGCTCAGAGTGTGTGGCAATCTCATTTTAAAAATACTCACCCGGACACAGCAAAGAATCACAATCCATGACATGTTGATCAAATCAGTACACATACCTCATGCGAACGGAATTTGGTGTTGTCCAGTTTTCGAACGGCATAGGTCATGTCCTCTTTGCGGACAAATTCTACGACTCCAGTTCCGTCTCTGTAGACGTCGGCGTAGCACACGTCACCGGCCTCGCGCATGTGGTCCTTCAGGTCCTGCCAGCTGCCACTCTGAGGAAGACCTGAACCAAAAAAATAAATAAACATTTGAACCTAAACATACTTGACCTTTTAGCTATGGTAATGAGCTGAGAGAAATATATAATTTAGACTGAGTGTAATCAGCTGATATCAGCCAATTTGAAAACAATCTGCAATGCATGTCCATACTTTAAGGGAGAATGCCCTTTTGTGCATTATTTACATTATTATTCAAGTTATTTTGAAGGTTGTTAAAGTAACTAAATAAACAAAAGCAGCATACTGATAAAAAAATTCAAAAGATGTATACGAGTCATAATAAACATCACAGCTCAACCTGTTTTAAAACCAAAAAGCCAAATTTCTACTCTAAATTTCAGATAAGTATTTTGTGATGCAGCAGTTTTATTTGGGGTTATTTATGGAGTTACCATGCTAGGAAAGGAGGCACTAATAAGGGCAAAATACTTTGACACTTTAGTCGATTATGTGCAATTTTTAGAGAAACAATTCCCTTTTTTGTTTACATATACCTTGTTTTAATAAACAATAAAAGGGTGAACTTCAAAGCTAAGAGTTTTAAAATGCTAAAAATTCCATTAGACACCTAAAAAACACTTAGGTAAAGTGATTTTGTGCATTTCAAGAAGTCCTTATACAGATAACTCACCAGATTAAAGGTTTAAATGGTCTAAACCACATGAACCATACTTCCTCTGATGTCTAAAAATACACACTGTCCTGCAACAGAGTGCTAAAAGTGGTGCAAGTTTGCACAAGATTGTCTCAAGTTTAAACAAACGTGTAAAAGACACACCACCCTGTTAACTGACTCCATGACCAGTCTGCTCACCTGAAACAACAACCCTGTACTCAGAACGTCTGGAAGGAGGTCCGTATCTGCCCCTGGGGGCTCCACCACCGGCCCCGCCGTAGCCGCCTCCCCTGGAGCCTCTGCCGCTCCGGGGGAACTCCACACGCAGCCGGTAGCCGTCATAGTCGTAGCCGTCGCGTCCGTAGACCGCGTCATCGGCGTCCCTGTCACATTAAAAAATAAATATTAATGAAAAGTTGGGCTTTAAATTGAAGACAGACAAGTTGATCGCACACATCATGCTGGGACGGCCGCCATGTTGCTGCTAATCCGTCTAATTAATCACTTAATAACAGACATACTTGAGTCACACTGGCGCCAATAAGGCGCATTTAAGCATTGCAGCACGAGCAGAGCGAAAAACGTGTATTAAAGCTGATCTACTTTTGAATTATTTACACAACACAGATATACTGTTTTATTTATAATTAAACTGTCCGTCCAGGCGGCGCGTGAGAGGAATCACAAGTCGACATGAGACCACGTTTTGTTACCAGAACAATGGCCGTCCAGGAAATAGCCAGAGCCCGGGCTCCGGCCTACGTCAGCCAGGCTGTCAACGGCACAGCTCCTCACCTCGGGTCTTCGAACTCGATGAATGCGAAAGGCGGGCCCCCTCTCCGGTTCTTCAAGTCGATGTCTCGAATCGTCCCGTACTTGTAGAACACGTCCTCGACATCTTTGGTGCGAATATCCGGGGGCAGATTACCGACGTAAATTCGGCAGTCGTTATTCCCGGCTGGGCCTCGCACAACACCCGACATCGCTGCTAACTTTTTAAAGCTCTGGTTGTTGATAAGACTCGGAGTAACTTCCCTACGTCCAAACACGAACGCAAATAGACTCTGGAAGCGTGCAAAGCAGGAAAAAAATAGAAGTTTTTTTATCAAGAAAGCGGTTTCCAAAGCCCAACAACGCGCAGGATATCAACCAGGCGGATAGCACACGATGTGGCGCTCAGCAATCCGCGCCTCTTTACTGAGGCAACACTACCCCCATAAAACTAGACACATCCGCCATATAAAATAGTTCACCAACTTAAACTTGTTCTGTATGACTGAGTGGCAGTTTAGGAACAGAAATATAAGCATAATTATTATTTAAAAAAATCTTATATTTTTAGATGTTTTATTTCTGCCACCAAATTGAAGAGATAAATACAAATACATGTATTTTAAAATGATCTATGATACCTAACAATCAAAAGTACCGTAAAAGAAAACCCTCAGGAATACATATTATAGCTAAAAAAAAAAAAGTAGTATAACTTTCATTTGACACGAACATTTGCAAAATGACAAAATCACATTGGAAAAAAATATGTAAGACACAAAACAACTACTGTAAATCATAATTCTGCATGGTGTGTGTGTACCCCCCCCCCCCCACACACACACACACACACACACACTTTTTTAATTTTAGTTTGGTTCCAAACCCAATGAGTTGAATCACTAACATCCACAATATTGTGTTTGCTTGTTTGTTTGAATTGTTTTCTTTTTTTTTCTTCTTTTAACTCATCCTATTTGTTGTTATTGTGCAATTAAAATGATATCTCAAAATGTTTGGAGCGCAGTCGTTCTGTTTTCTCAAAACCTGATGAAAATGTATTAAAAATGCATTACTTATTGATGCCATAGACCTTATCAACTTTGTATATTTTATTATTAAATCTAAATCTAAACAATTACCATTAGGTTTTGTCTTTAGAGGAAATGTCCTCTTATAAAAGGAAAGATCAAAGAACGATTTTATATAGCAACATTTTGAATGCAACATATGTATCATGTTGTGTTCAAATCAAGTTAATGTTAGAAGAGAATAAAGTTGCCTAAGGTAGTTTAAAACATAATTTATTCATGTGAAGCAATCACTTAATTAAAATTACTTGATTTTTCCTCATGCTTTAATTAGTACTTTTATTTCTTGACAAAAAAACTTGTCAGATTGATTTAGGATCCCAAAATGGTAAAAACAAAAGTGACCTCCCAGAAACCAGACTCTGACTAATCACACTTTTATTGCATTAAACAACATTAGAGAAAATAACATCACATCTTCTGTTGAGCTGATATTTTAGGCCGAGCATGCAGAAACAAATTTACACTTCATGTATCTTTACTGGTAATAATAAAACAAAACAAACAACAACAACAAAAAAGCAAATAAATTTTCTCACACAAAACTCGGGTTAAAATTTTCCACAATAAAAACATCATTTGCTATTTCTTTGACAGTTTTCTTTTTAACACAAAGTGTGGGGCTGATATTTTTAAATCAGAACTCCAGCATTTGGCACATCAGCACTGTGATATTTTGAAGCTTCAGTCAAAGCATCGCCACATGATCTGTGACTTATCGCGTTAAACGTAGTGCTAGCTGAAAGCGTTAGCGTATTCAATATGCATGGCAGGAGCCGTAGACACGCTGGCCAGCCTCGCCGCAGTTCTCACCACCGGCGTATTTCCCCTGACAGGCCAGACTGTTCACCTGCGAGAAGAGCAGCAGATGAAACGTGGCAGGAAATGTGAGAGGAGAAGACTTTTTTTTTTTTAAAAAGTACCTCTGCTCTTTTGATGAATTGCTCGGTGGCAGACTTCTCATTCTCTTTGTGACCCCTCCAGGCTCTGAGAGCGGACGCCTGCAGGGCCCGGCCGAAGGAGAAGGTCAGGATCCAGGGTTTGGGCAGGGGGCAGTTGTTGATGGCGTTGAGGTGGACCGAGGCCTCCTCTTCGCTCTGACCTCCTGAGAGGAAAGCGATTCCTGCAGGGAAGAGGGAGGGAATGAGTTCACATGGCTCAGTTTCTGCCCAGTTAACACGATAAGGAGGTCCGGGTTGACCGACCTGGGACTGCCGGGGGAACGGTGCGGCGAATGGCAGTGACGGTAGCCATTGCAACCTCCTCTGGGCTGTACTTGGTGGAGCAGCTGTGTCCAGGAGTCACCATGTTGGGCTTGAGGAGGGAGCCCTCCAGGTAGACGTGGTGGTCTGACATGGCCTTGTACACCGCAGCCAGGACCTGCAACACAAACACTTTGTCGTTTTGTTTATGAGCCTTCACCACCTTAATAAAACAAAAGATAAACTGACCTTCTCAGTGACGTACTGGCAGCGTTTCAGATCGTGATCACCATCAGGCAAGACCTCTGGCTCAATAATCGGCACAATGCCATGCTGACACAGAGAGAGTGGATCATCAGTCCGAGACACATGAATCACACAAACATCATTCATTCAGGTTGTTGCTCCACGACGTCTAACCTGCTGGCAGATGCTCGAATAGCGTGCGAGAACGTTTGCATTTTCAGCGATTGCAAGCTTAGATGGGTTGGAGTCGCTGACTTTGAGCACGCAGCGCCACTTTGCGAACACGGCGCCGTCCTTTTTGTACTGAGCACAACGCTCCGACAAGCCATCCAGACCTGAGGAGAAGCAACAACCAAAAATACATTTAGGTTATGAGGTCAGAACCTGAAGCAGGGTTCTGTATAAAAACTTATAAACACTTAATATCTTACCTATTGTAAATATCTTGTAGAAAGACATCAGAGTGGAAAAACAGAGTTTAATGCTAATGTTGATTCTGATTGAGCAAATAAGTGTAAAGATCTACAGTGTTTAACATGTCTTTAACGCTAATTCAGGGAAAGTAGAAGCCCAAAAGCCTGTGCACAGAGAAGAGCATTTGTTGGGGTGGCCAACGTTTTTTATTTGGTGGTCAAGGCTCCGCCCCTGCCTTACCCTACAGGACTCAATGTTTCATGAAAATTCTTCAAATTAAGGTCATTAGCAGGTAAGATATTAACTGTTTATAGTTCTGGAAAATATGATTTGGTGATAGGTCTTCATCATTAGAAAATAACAGAACAGTCATGTAAATTCTTGTCTCATCACAGTTGGATGTTAGGAAGCGTTACAGCCTTCCAGCCAAAACAATCCCAAACCGTGACATCCCACCTCTGACACCAGATTGTGCGGCAAAAAAAAGATATGATAAACAGGAAAATCTCAGGGAGGGGACAATTCCAAGTGGCGGAATCTAAGAGACCCATCATTGAATCAGACTTTCAACCACATTCATAACCTTTCCAACAAATATTGATCCAATGTTTTTTAAGTGCCACAATGAGGATTTTTACAGGTGAAATGAGTTAAACCAGCAGATAATCAGATAAAGATGAGTTGGTCTGACCCTGTGTGGTGGTTTCTCCACATGTTCCAGCCAGAGGAACAACTCCTTTATCAACCTGAGGAAGAAAAACACAGGTGACTTACTTCAAAGATCCCTTTTGTTTACTAGTTTGGAAAAAGTCATAAAATGATCCCAGTTTGTTCAGTGAGTGGATGGACCTTAACGCCGATCAGGATGCCCCTGTCCCGGATCATTTTAACAAAGGGTAGACCTTTATCCGAGTGCTGGTACAGAGTCTCGTGGAAGAAGATGACCCCTCCGATGCAGCTGTTGATGCGATCGTCGGCACTGAAGAGGATCTGACGGTACTGCCTGCGGTTTTCCTCCGTGTTCTCCACTCCAACTTGGGCCAGCCTCTTGGCCATGCTTCCTGCAGTAAAGACAGTAATTATCATCTTGTGTTGACAGAGTTGGGATAAGGGCCATCTCGTGCTGCATTGTAAGAATCCAGGCTCAAAGTATGTGTTGTGAATGAGTCTCAGCTACTACAGATCAAATTATAGCCATTTTGGCTGAAGTGAATTAGCTGTGGAAGTCATATTAAATTGGGTTGCCTCCAAAAGCAAATCCCTTATTTAGTGGTGACTTTCTGAGAGTTTAATTAAAACCCATTTAGTGATTTGACAGATGTTACGCTAACAGACAAATAGTTTTGACTTTTAAGCACAAATGAGCATAATATCTGCCGTTTAGTTTATAGCCATTTGGGTGTTGGGTTACAGTTGTAATGTACATCCAATTATTTAAAATCTAAAAGTCGATGGTACAAGAAAGCAGCTTCCTTTTCCCTTTCTTTTTCTCCACGGACCTACAGATTCATCTGCAGCCAGGATGCCCTTCCCTGGAGAAACTATGCGTAAAGCGGTCTCATGGAGCTCCCTCTTCTGAGCCTGGGAGAGCGCTGGGAACTGGTGCGTCATCCTGGGACCGGGTGTCCGAACAGCCTGGGGAGGGAGGGTTTGACTTTTGATTAGCTAGGAAAAAAAGAGGACAGCCAAAACCCACAAAAACATCTCATCCACTGTTAGTCAACAAGTCATGTTGAACAGAATCAGATTTATGACACAAAGGCAACAAACTGATTATTTATCTGGCTTATAATAAAACTGCTCATGCATTAACTTTAATAATTCCATTTTTATCATTACAATTAATTCTTTTTTTAGTAAACAAGTTTAATGCTGTAATCTTCAGCCTGCAGGTGCAAATCTAGGTATTTTATTAAAATTAGGTCTGCTGCTATAATCAAACAGGCATAATTATGTTTTATTGCATTTGTTGTAAAAAAGTTTTCATAACAGCTTTACTAATGATATTTAATCTATTTTTGTTTTAATAACTATGTTGACTTTAATTTTTTCCTTTTCCTCATGTTATCATGTTGCTGCTGTAATATTTTAAATGTATCAGTTTATAAAACTTGTGAATCTCTCCAGTAGTTATTGTTTGTGGCATCAGTTTATGATGATAAAAAAAAGTATGTAGTGTTTAAACGCTCTGATGTTGCTCTAAAATGATAAAAATTAAAAATAGGAGTTAAAAATTAGGCTAAAAAGATGCAAAAGTATACATCAGAGGTATGAAAACCTGAAGATTTTTTCTTATTTAAATGCGTTTGTTAGGAGTTACAAAGCTCAGTCAGATAAAATGTTTGTAATAAAAGAAAGAGAGCATCTTACCTGAGCGGGACGCTCCACAGATGTGATGCAGAGCGACGGAGCTCCTGGTCAGCTTTTGTTTGGATCCATCTGGACCGCGTCACCTCATCCTCCTGCACCTCTGGGCGGGGCTTAAAACACCCACCTTTGCTCCATATAATTCAGGGAATTTTTTTTTGATGAATCACTGCTCTATTTAAAAGACTTGAGCAGTTATGTTTCAGCTTTCTGCTTCAGAACTCAAACCTTCTTGAGTCGATGAAGTCTGTTTTTGTTCAAAACGCTGCACTGAGAACATTTGTCTGGATCACCTGCTTGATTAAACCCATCAACTCCCAAACTTAAACCATATACTCTTTCACAAATCTCTGCCCCCATTGCAGTCTAATTTAGGTATTTAAATGTCCCAGAGGAGAGTTATTTTAATCTTAATTGGATAAAATGTGCCCAAAGGAAAGTTTCCCTCCTCCTGATAATTTAACCATTTAATCCATGGGGATTGGGGCTTTTTTTTTTTTTGTCTCACGGCAATCCACGACCTCACCGGCCTTCCTGGCTTTAGAATATAAAGAAAAAAGATTCAGAAATAGAAATAATTTTGAGGCTCCACACACTGGAAATAAAAGTAAGGTCGTCAGGTGTGGTGTGGTGTGGTTAACACATTTTCACATCTATTTATAATTCAGTGTGATTTAGACAACAATGAAAGCAAACTTGTTTTGTTTTTAACAAACGGTATAATCAAATGAAGCTTTTCTCTGAAACAAAAACAAAAAGGTTTTAAATGGATTATCAGCTGCCGCTAAAAAAGGTGTGCAATGATGGTTTGGCCCGTGTTTGTCTGTTAGCAAAATATGTCATGAACCATTGGGTGAAACTTGCAAATTCAAAGATGGCTGCCGCAAACAACTGACCTTTAAAAAAACTAACACAAAAATGTTTATAATTTGGTCAGTTTGACAGATATTGAGCTAAAGTTTGGTGTGGTAGTAGCTGAAGGTTACTAATTTTATAAGATCTTCAGCATTAACTGCTGCTGTCAACCCTGTTTGTCTGTTAGCAAAATATCTCATGAAGCACTAAGCAGATTCGAATGAAACTCTCAGGAAGTAATCACTGGATGTACGTCTACAACCGATTGACTTTTTTGACTTAGTTCAAGATGGCCGAACATTAGGCCACACAGAAATGAAAATCACTGTGGTCGTAGCTATACTCTGAGCCAAACAGTTACTACTTTGTTATTTCTCAACCAAAGATGATGCTGGTTTAAAACTCCAGCAGGAAAGGTGGCAGGTGATAAAGGATTAGTTCTTTAATTTCTGATTGACGGAGCTGTTTCTTAGTGCAGCTGCAGCGTGAGACTAATTTAAGAAAAAAGTGTTTTCTGCTCCATTACGTCAGCCTCCTGTTTACTGAACCTCAGTGAGACGGTTTGGCAGGGTTTGAGGGACTTCTCTCCTCAGGATTGTGGGTCAGTGTGCCTCTGGAACCACATGTGGGTCACTGGACTGCGTGCCACAACACAGACATGCTGGACCTGCTTGAGACAGGGGCCTGAGAGGGATTCAGTGTCAGGAGGAGACTCCCATTCAGCAGATCCAGTTTTAAATAGACGCACGGCTCCATGAAGCGAGGCATTATACTCGGCTGCCTCCGCCGGGGCCTTAGACTTTTTTCTCTCTTAGCCAATTAAAATCATTTAATGACGATCCTTTATCTGGTTTTTAATTTTCCATCCTATTATAGTTATTCTCAGAGGGTTTGTGACGGATCGTCTAAATGGGCCAAACAGGCTGGAAAGTTGTTCATGATGGATCAGGTACAGCATCACAGACGGCGGTGAATAAAATTAAACATTTTAACGCATCAAACTAGATTTTTGTTTTAGAACTAATTTGGTAACATGAAAAGTTTTGGACCTTGTGGTTTCACTTTACATTTTACAGATTCTGTTGAACTCACACGCTCAAACATATTTGGTCCACCAATCTAAATATGACCTAATTTAGTCTAAACCCCGATGAACCTGGTATATAAAAATTTAGGTCGGTATAAATTTTTTTTTATCTCATCTAAAATAATTTGACGTGCATATCCTTCAAATACAAGTCGAAGAAATCATTTTATATTAAGAAACTTGACATAATAAACAGGATTTTACTAATTTTGTCACATAACCAGCATATTTTCTTTTGGATTTAGCTCAGCCAAAATGAAACAGGAAGTGACATCAAAGGGGAACTCTTTAAGAAAGAAAACCCTCTCACTCTGATCTTTGTTTATTGAAACATTGTTTGAACTTTTGACTCTTCTGCATCTCTGATAGTGACTCAAAAATGATCTAAACATCAGATTCTTCTCTACACTCTGTGTTGTTAGACATTTTATCAATTGCTCATATGCGGACATTCCCCTTTGACATCACTTCCTGTTTCTTTACATGCAAACATCTCAACAACTGTTCATCTCAGCGGAGTGAAATTTGTTTTGCAGTATGTTATCGGTGTTGTCTTTCCAAAAATGAAATCAAATTTATGACAAAAATTTGATGTCGCAGTCACTTTAAGGTGGTCTACATCCCGTTAACCCAATAAAAACCCAGTTAGACAAAGACCAATTTAATCTAATGTTTTCTAAACATGAACTAAATTCAGTCTAATCTGATTTAATTAAAGTCGAGCCTGACCAAATCAGTTGTTGGTTCAAATCAATTTGCTGAAGGTAAATATGCTGTAGTCTGTGTGCAGTTTAACAGAACTCTAACCCAGTTTATGTTCAGCTGAATAAAAGTTACTCACTCTGATGCCAGTTTACAGTGTCTTTGTCTAAAATATAGCTTTTAAATCCAAATGATCCAAAACTGTTTTGGCCTCAGACTGTGGTTACTGCAGCTGACAATCAATCAATGGAAAAATCCTAAATCTGTTTGAGTCAAAGACAATGAGGAGTTCTTTGATTTAAAGCCTGTTTGTCAACTGATTCTGGGGGGAAAAAAAAGACAAATCTGAGAATCAGCCACGAACTTTATCCAGAACTTTCAATAGATGGCAGCAAACTTCCTTCAACCCAAATCTGAGATTTGTTCACATTAGTCAACTGTGCATTTGTGGTGCATGATGGAAAACTTAACATGAGCCCCAACAGCACTGGAGTGAAAAGGAAGAGATTAAACAGCATCTAATCAGAATGAACTCATGGATGAAGAGGTGGTGCTACGCCTGCAGATGGATAAATGGATGTTTGAGCTGCAGCTGCAAAAAAACAACTAAGAATCAGAAGAGCAAAAACATAGAAATGATTTGATCAAAGAGAGTCTGATGTCACAGACACATTTATGCACACCTGTGATCCACAGGGAAACCACTTAAAAACACTTTTTATTGACAGATAAACAATGAGCCACTGAGCTGATAGAAACATTAAAACAGCTGCTGCCAAATTCTTCCATAATTAAACCACATCTCATGACAGAGACAGCTGCACATCAGCAGAAAACCAACCGTGGTTACAAAAATATCAAATACTTTGCAGGGAAAGTGCTTCAGTGTTACGGTTACAAAAATGCACACTCAGCAGTTGGCTGCTACATGGTTTCTGACACATCAAGTGGCACTTTTTACGACATAAACGTGTTTTTGTTCGTGAGAAATTGCACTGAGGTGAGGTACAGTAAAACGGCACGCTGACGGATGCAGACGCTCTTCATAAAATACAAAACATTTTTATGACAAACGGCCTTTCCTGTCGGAGTGACGGTCATTCAGCCGCGAGAAGCTTCCGTTAACTGTTAAAATCGTGTTCTTATGCATCTACTTTTAACATTTAATAACTCTAATGTTTACAGTGGTCAGCAGCGAAGGAGCTTTCGGTTCATCCTCTCAGGTTTTCGACCTTCGTGGCGCTCCTGAACCAGCAGGACGGGGGATTTGAGTCGTGCATCAGCAGAAGCAGAGGAAACGTCAACAGTGAAGTGCTAGCTACAGACTGAGCTTCCTCGCTACATTTAAAGCAGCCACAGTGGTCGTAGTTGTTTCTGAAGTTTAGTGAAGGTTCAATGGCACAGTAAAAACTTGGTCGACGTTTGAGTTCAGGCTCTAAAACATGTCCAGCTCATGTGATGTCTACTAAGAAAGAGGAGTGATCATCTGCAGGTAAAACTGTTTTTTTTTTTTTGTTTTTTTTTTTCACTTGCGTCGGCTGAAGATGCTCTTCTTGCTGGAGCTCCTGTCTGTGGAGCTGAGGCCGATGAGGAGGCGAGCCTTCTCGTCTTCCTCCTGCTGCTGCTGCTGGTGGTTGTTGTTGTCCGACTTCCCTTCGGACACCTTCCCGCGCAGGTCCGAGCCTGAAGCCGGCTTCAGGCGCAGCTTCTCCTTGATCACCTGGAGCAGCAGGAAAACAAACACACAAACTTATGGCCTCAAACATTAACTTGTAGATAAATAATGTTTATGTACGCAGGGCTGATGGTGGGAAAAAGAAAAAGAATCCTGAACTTTTTTTTCTACCCTTTCCTTCCTCAGCCTGTCTGCTCCTGTCCAGCTAACTTTAGCTAACTTCTGCTAACTTTAGCATCTGCCTGTGCAGCTAGCTAGAGTCAGTGAACATTCTTCTGCAGGTTTATCTCCTCTGACAGCTGGTTTTTAAAACTTAATCACAGTCTCCAGTTCTTTTTCAAACTTTTAACAAATATTTTATTTTATTTAGACCACCACTCAATCTTCTTCTGGATCTGTCCCGCCCCCACATTATTTCTGAGTCTGGTTAAAGTGAAAGCTGCGCCTCTGTCAGGTCCTGAGAAATGCTTGTTAAAATTGGCGTACCTGTGCTACGAGTGCTTTCCGGCTGTCTCGTTTTACCGCCATGGCGAAGTCGAGCCAGGTCCACGTGTTGTTATGATACTCCAAACAAGGCAGGACCAGGTTCAGGTCTTTCCAGTCCACGCTGCTCTTTTCTCCCTGAGGAGATAACAAACCAGAAAACTGAAGACACCGGACTGAGAACAGAAAATAAAACTTACAAAAAAAAAAACCTTATTAGGCAACAACAAATGAGTCATTTACTCTTACATAGTAAAGTATTTTATCTTTGTTCTGACCCACAGAGCTGAAACAGCAGCATGAGGAAGCTGCAGGAACCCACCTTGTAGCTGACACACAGAGGCACTTGGGGAATCTTAATGTAGATGAAAGAATTGTTCATCGCAGCTCGCTCCTTCATCTTATCGATGTCATCGACTGGATGCTGGAGAGATAAAAACAAACACTTATTTTACAGGTTTATCTGAGGTCTCAGCTAAATCTGCGAGGCCTCCGCACCTCAGGAGCTTTCCTGAATGACCTCCTGACCCCGGTGGTGCGGTTCAGTCCTTGGGTGACACTTTTGCTGGGGCCCATGGCGCCCATGGTGTCCTCTGATGGCAGCCGGGGTTTGACAGTGATACCTGCGACACGGAGCACACAGACATCATAGCTGTGGCCTCCGAGTGACCCTGCAGACTACATCTAATACTCCCAATGAGTAGCACGCACATACAAATACACAATGGTCAAGAGGTGTCAGAGCCTTTTACGGCCCTGAGGGATTTGACACGTGAGTAACTCAACACTGTCTGATGGAGAAAATGGATACTGATCGGTGTGAAAAGCAGGACAGCGATCGCACACAGAGATGCTTTCATGATACAACATACCAGTCGTAACCATTCTAGACTTGTCCTCCTCATCGGCGACCTCTTCCTCCTCAACGTTACGTCCCGGGAAAAAGAATCCCATCATCCGTTTGAAGAACTGGTACATGAGCTGGATGGTGAGCGGTACCACGTTCACCTAACGAAGCAGAGAGCGTTGATGTTAAAACTCCACGTGCGGAGCCTCCCGGTGTCTGCGGGCAGCGGATCCTCACCTCGAAGTGCTCCTTCACCGAGATCCCTCCCACCGGGGGGCGCACTTTGCTGAAAATACGCAAAGCGAACTGGCGCCCCAGCTGGCAGTTGCTCTGAGGACGAAGCACAACCTGGGAAAAGACGACGGCGTCACTAAAGAGGGTAAAACCCCCATCGGGGGTTTGAAAACAGGAACACAGCTCACGGTGATGATGTGAACACAGTGAGGGAAACAGTCTCTTTGGCCACACATGCATGTATGGCTCTGATCCAACATGCAACACAGAACAAACAACAACTGTTTGGTGTGATCCCTCAGCACAAACACGATGAACATAGTTCATGTGTACGTACCCTCACACGCTGCACGGAGGAAATCAGGCATAAAGAAGTTAACACAAGAAGGCTTATCTCAGAAATGTTTTTTTTAAAGTGAGTCAATAAAAGACGCAGCTTGTGTTTGATTAAAGTGCACCGTCAAACTGAAAGACAGAGAAGTAACCAAAGCTGACTTTTTATGTCTTTTACCTTGTAAGCTGCGTTTGGCAGCAGGTTGTTCATCGTGAACCACCCGAGCTCCAACAGATGCTCTGCTGTGTCATCAGACTTGTTCAGCTGAAGGGAGGGGAAAAAGTGTCAATATTTATTACAGAGCATAAAGAGATGGTTAGTTAAAACTTTATTTCACCAGGTTAAGAATAAGAAGAAATCAAAATGTAGAGATGTACTGCAAAATGAAAAGACACAAGGCCAAAAGAAGACTTGGTTTTGGGGATTTTTAATTTAATAAGTTGGCAGGAATGAGTATTGTATTTTTGGGGGGGATTCTTGCTGTAGTTAGGCCTGTCGCGATAGACAAAAAATCAATTAATTGCACGATAACTTTTTTTGAGGTCGGTAAAAAAAAGACGGCGATAAGTTTCATTTTCCTGCTTGTTTGTTTACTTCGTCTCTCTCCCTCTCTGTGCTCCGCTACACAGGAGCTCAGCTGACCCCTCCCCTCCTGTTTTCTTAGTGTGGGAGGAGTCAACTCTCGCTTTAGCGTGATAGCTCGTTCCTAAAGAAACGCTTCAAAGCAGAACGCGGCTGCTGAAGTGTCGGGAGCAGCACTAGAGCCTGGATTTCGCTGCGGAGGGAGGGAGGGAGAGAGAGACGGAGTGAGACAGAGAGAGAGACACAGAGAGAGAGACAGAGAGAGAGAGAGAGAGAGAGAGAGAGAGAGAGAGAGAGAGAGAGAGAGAGGAGGAGGAGGAGAAGGGGTGGGGGCTGAAACTCCCCCAGACCCGCGACAAACTCGTCAAGACTTTACCTGTAGCTCCCAAAAATAACAGGAAACTTTAACGCACCATCTTTGTTTTAACTAAACCCCCAAAAACCTGTAGCTGTCCCAACAACTCATGAGGAAAACTCTGAACTGTCTGATTTCCTCCCCCGCAGCGCTCTGACTGTCCCCTCCGCGCACACACATACATAGACACGTTTGTTCTTCTATCCTCATGGGGACTTTGTATTGACTTTCATTCATTTACCAGTATTTTCTATTACCATTTGACCCTAAACCTAGCCTACACTTTACATGGGATGTGAACTGGGCTTATGTCCCCATAAGAAACAGTGGGTCCTCACCAGGCTGTGTAGTTTGCTTCATCTCTAAAGAGATGCTGCTCTTTAATATTGTTTATTTACTGTCTTAGTTGTGTGTGGTGTTTAATTTACATTTTGTTGTTCTTTGTTTTATTTTTTTTATTCAAGTGCATTTTTTGTAAGAGACTGAGAGTCCACTTTGTTAAAAATTCTTTTAAAAATGAAAGTTTGATTTATTACACTTACATATTATGCTTTTATAATTATTAGTTGTAAAACGGTCACCAGGCAATATTATCGCTTATCGAAATAAATTTTGAGACAATTAATCGCCCAGCAAAATTTGTTATCGTGACAGGCCTAGCTGTAGTAAATGATTTAAATAAGGAGGTGAAAGACCTAGTAGAGTTTTATAAAGGAACAAAAGCTAGTGAGCATTACAACAAGCCAATTAACCTGAGATTACAACAGATAGTTGTGTTTTTATATTCAATTTTTGAAGCCTGTCTTTGCAAGCATGGTGATAAACGATGTCACCAGAATCAATTAAAGGAAGAATAAACATTTCAACAATGACTCTTTAGGCTGAGGATGTAAAAGACCAGTGGTTTCTGTACAGGAAGCCATGTTTTTGCTTTGATAGGACTTTTGTTTACTTAGTATTCATGTGTAATTCTAAATTTGATCAAGCATTTTGAGAAGTTTTGATTTTGTGTTTTCAAATGAAAGTTGTTAAAGGCAGATAAATGAAGTCTGAGTGAGTCACCTTGCTGTACATGAATCTCTGCAGCTCCAGCTCGGCGATGCCCAGCTGCCCGTCCTCTTCGGTCAAACACCAGCGAGCCTGAGCAAAGTAAATCTCCGTCCTCCTCGCCACGCTCACATCCTCCGGCGGCTTGCGCAGCTCCAGCTTGTTCGCTCTCTGCAGTTGGAAGTCTTTGAAACACCTGGACGACAGACCACATCTACTTTTACAGGCGAGCCAGCTACTCCTCTCGCTGCGGGACGCGCGTCGGTGCCGAGGTCAGACCTGATGAGGATGTTGAGCTCCTCGCTCTTCATCTGCATGTCGTTCTTCTCCTGGTTCAGCTGGTTCTGAAGTCGCGTGTTGAGCTCCATCAGCTCCTCGCTGCTCTGCTCTTCGGACTGAGCCTGTGAGAAGAAGAAACAGATGAGAAGTTTTGAAGCCCATCATATCACATGTCACAGAGGGGACCTATAGTGGTTTTTTTCATTCAACAATCTAATTAAATAGTTCTGGTGTTAAAGAAGAAAGTTTTTCTTATTGTTCTCACCTTGTTGTTGGAGTAAATCTGTTTCTCCAGGCGTCTGATCTGAGCGAGGTGCTGCCTCACCGCCTCCTGCAGATGCAAGATGCTGCTGCGCTGCTCCTCGGGGTTACTAGAAATCTCCAGCTGGAAGCGCATGCGCTGCTTCTTCTCGCTGTGCTCCTGAATGAAGCCAGACAGAAGATCAAATGTTAAAAAAAGTCCCCGAGAATTTGTTGTTAACTGAAACAGTCAGTTTAGCCGCAGCTCTTGGCTACCTTGCGTCTGGGCTCCACGTGTAACAAGAGGTTGTTGACTATGTCCAGGATCATGGCGTACTGGACCGGGTTAGTGGAGATCTCCAGGTCATGGTGAATGAGTGTGAATGTTTCCACGGCACCTAGGAGGAAAATGCTGCTTTAACGCTTGGTCAAAATGTATAAATGTCATATATCATATCGAAATGAGGATTAAGTCTCAGATTCCTGGCTTTAAAAGCTATATTTTGATACCTGGATCATCCTGATATTTACAATAGATATGACTTAATTTGTCTTGTTGGTTATGATAATACATAAATATTTGGTTGGAATCATAATTTTATGTAATTTTTATGAGAAATTTTTCATTTCATTATGAATAGGAAACCTCAAATTATATTTTAATATTGATATTTCCCAGTTAAAAAGAAACAAAAATATTGCTAGCTCACAAGGAAAATCTCAATTTTAAGGCGTTTTTCCTCAAAATCAGTATTTTTGTTGCTTCTGCTCAAAAAAAGTGCTTAAATTTTTTTATGATTATATTTCACGAAGTTCATTCAAATGAAACATTGATAAGGCATTTATTTGTTATATTTTGACAAAATGCAATTTTTGTAAGTGTTTTAATCAAAACACTATATTTGCCTATTTCTCCATATACAACATTTAGACTTAATCCTTGTCTTGATGTGATGGGTCACATTTATATGTTTAATATCTGGATAAAAGACACACCAGCCTGCTTATTCAACAGGTCCTCTTTCTCGCGGTTGTTTCTCATCTCTGGTGGTTTGATCTGCGTGGCGAGCTCGGGGTTGATGTCATGACTATAACTGATGTAGTGCATCCGGCAGCTGCAGCGTGAGATGATCCGCTGGACCTGCTGAGAGGCGTCGTTCACCTGCGCAGGCTGGTTCCAGTCTGTAAACCAAGAGGAAATACAAATAAACAACAACACTGTTGATACTGTTCTGTGTGAAACCACACCACTGCTCGGTCTGACACCGATCTTATGGTTTCTCACCTGTGGTGGTGCTAACCATCCCTCCCACCGCCTGGCCGCCCTCCATCAGCTCCAGCACGGCATCCAGGTTACGCTGCCTGTGCTCCTCTATGTTTTTCACCTGAACACAGTGAAATGAAAACACAATGACGTCATACTCCATCATACACAAAACCATCCCAACTAAAACTCCTAAATATCCTGAGCCCACCTCCAGCCACAGCTGTCGGTCCTCTTGGTCTGAAGGATTCAGCTCCATGGTGGCGAAGTACTGCATCCCGTCCAGCAGACACGTCCAGGTGGTCTTCTGCTTCAGGGTGTCGTTGTACCAGGCAGGGTGGTGCTCGCACTGCAGCAGCTGGGCTTTGGCTGCAGACACCAGAACACAACCCGCTGTCTCTGTGCCGCGCAGCATCATCTGAGCAACGCAAAACAAAGACGACAGCAGATTAAGACAATCGTTCTTTAGGTCTCATGTTGGCTTGTGCACAGCTGAACTTGATGTCGTTATATATTATTAAGATGATTCAGAAAGTGAGGAGTAAAAAGCTGACTAACTGTAACCTGAGACCAATCACAAAGAAGAAATTCATCTTCACTGGTTACTTGCAGATTTTAACTGTTGCTACAGTATGGTATGGTATATTTTGTTGCCGAGAACCACTTCCATGACATTAACTTCACTAATAAAAATAATCCCTCTGAAGCTGCAGCACAGCTTCTCCAACTGAGACACTTTCAGAGTGCAGGATCTAATCTACCATCACAGGAACCCAAATCAAAACAAAACTCATACGCCAGGGTTCCTACAGCTTAAGGTAAGTTAAATTAAAGACTTTTTAATGCCCAATTAAATTAAAATTTAAAGTGTAACTTACCCCCCCTGTGAAAAGATAACTCCGCCCCAAGGCGAAATTTGAAAAATGCATCAAAGTGGGTAGGGGAGGGGGTGTGGGTGAAGGAAGGGGGGTTAGAGAGCGGAGGTGTGGCCAGGTCGAGAGAACGTGACAGGCAGCTAGCATTAGCATAATTGATGCTACATGGAAAGTGACCACAGTATCGCAGACAGTTACATCTCTGAACGTCTGAGGTGGAGGATTTTCACTCCACACCAGCACCGGACAGAGGAGTAGCGCTCTGACTGCCTGACAGAAAAAAATAAAAGCACCCGCGCGGGGTGGGGGGGGGTGCGGGGTGGGGGCAGCTGCTGACATGTAAGCGCTGGCTGTGAAGCAGGAGGAAAGGAGAGGGGGAAAAGTAACTTATTTCTAGAGGCAGAACGGGTTGGAAGATGGCTGTTTGATGTTATTTATTGTTTTTTTAAATCATCCTATAGGCTCTGACATGTTAGATAAACATGTTAGTGTGTGTGTGTGTGTGTGTGTGTAGAGACAGAGACAGAGGGGGAGAGAGAGAGAGCAGCCAGCTCCTCTCCCCACCCGAGGCTGAAGGTCAACAGACGATCATGCTAAGCTTGCTAACGAGAGAGGCTTTTATACCAGAACACAGCTGCTGTGACGAAACTGTGCAGAACCACGTCACCGTGGAGAGCCGTTAACC
>NW_013952809.1:313216-327300 GCF_001266775.1 Austrofundulus limnaeus
GTACTATATAACATTTTAGACACATTCTAGACAGTTTATCAGCTAAAAAAAGTTAATTTTGGGGTAAGTTACTCTTTAAGACCAATTTCACAATAAACAAAAAAGACAAAAAATAAAAAATATAAAAACTGGCAGAAACTCATGAATCAAAGTATTTTTGGTTGAAGTATTCAAATATTCCTAATTAATCAATTGTTTTTATCCATATCCATCTACCTTTTTGTCAAATATAGCAGAAACATTCTTAGCAGTCAGTTTTAAACCTAATTTAATTCCCGAAAATCCTCTAATGTCCCAAAATTTGGAGTTTTCGGACCCACAGTGGGGTCTCAATCCCAATTTGCTGTAGATAAAACCTTAAAGTGCCTGTGACATCATTTTTTTTTGTAAGAAAAGTGAATGCATTTTTGGAAAGACACCATTATTAACACAATACAAAACGAATTTCACATTGCTCAGATGGACAGTTGTTGAGATATTTGCAAGTGAAGAAATAGGAAGTGATGTCAAAAAGGAACGTCTGCATGTGAACGTTTAAAAAAATAAATAAATGTTACCAATTATTTTATTATTTGAGACGAATTACAATCATCCTATTTACAATGTGTTAACATTTTTAAGACCTCTGAAAGCTTTATTTAAAACATTTTAAGGCTAATTAAGGCCTTAATTTTGGATTGATGAATTCAGTGCCTTTTAGGGTCGTATTCACACCTGACAGTCCGGTAGACTCGGTTCGATTGGGGACTATTTTCTGTTGGTGCGGTTTGAATTCACACTGCACCTTCTCAACTAAACTAAACCCTGTAAACAACCTGTTCCCGCCCTCACCTGTGGGGGCGCTGCACAAAGAACCACAGAAGAAATCAATATGAAAACCTCAGAAGAAGTCATGGAGCGACACTTCCTTCTTCACAAAATGTAAACAAACAATAGTAACGTTAGATTTTAGTGGTTATATGGTTTATTTATTTGTTTTTGGCAAATGTGCTAAACAAATAGTCTTCAACAATGAGCTCAGCGTGAGAGGAAGATGAGGCGGAACCACGGAGGATGTTGTTTTGCACACAAGATGGCTGAGGAAGCTCCGTGTTAATCGAGTAGGAGCGCGTCCAGCTCCACAGTCATGATGTCCACCTTATACAGTCGTCCAGCAAGGTATTTACACCGTATAAGTAAATTTTATTTATTTATTTATTTTTATTTAATTTCCGTTATTACTCAGAACGTCATGCGGTATAGTCCGCTTCCTGCTTTTGGAGCGGTCTCTGGTCCGCTTAGCGTTCACACATGCAATCGAACCGCACCGGAGTTCATTTCAATTGAACCGAGACCTAGGTTTTCAGGCGGACCAGAGTTCGCGTTTTTGGTCCGAATCAGAGTTCGATTACGCATTCACACCTCCCCTAACGAACCGGACTTTCCAGGCAAACGAACCAGAGTTCAATTAAGGCGAACTAAACAGGTGTGTTTACGACCTAATACCTTTTAAGGTGAAATCGTATCTCCCCACTAAAGACCTTGAAAGGGTGATTCATGCTTTTATTACCACTCGATTGGACTATTGTAATTCTTTGTATGTTGGCTTAGATAAATCATCTCTGCATCGCCTACAGACTGTCCAGAACGCAGCAGCTCATCTTTTAACAGGTACTGAAAAGCATGAACACATAACCCCGGTCCTGGCTTCTCTCCATTGGCTTCCTGTTCACCCGAGAATTTATTTTAAGATTTTATTGATGGCTTTTAAAGTTTTGAATGGTCTGGCCCCGTCATATTTATGTGATCTTCTTAACATCTACACTCCAGTCAGAGCACTCAGGTCTACCAACCAGTTCCTGTTAGATGTTCCTAGATCCAAACTGAAATCTAGAGGTAACCGGGCCTTTGCAATAGCTGCTCCAAAGCTGTGGAACAGTTTACCTCTTAATATTCGGTCAGCAGAGACTGTTGAGGCCTTTAAATCTTTGCTGAAACCCATTTATTTTCTTTGGCTTATGTTTAAGATTTGGAGGTTCAGTTAGAGCTTTTTTTATATATTGTGTTTCTGTATTTGCATCTGTTATTTGTTTGTTTTTTGATATCTTAACTGAACTGTGAAGCATTTTGGTCAGCTTTTGTTGTTAATGTGCTATACAAATAAATTTGACATTGACATTTAAGGATCTGCAGGAACCCTGATGATTTTACAGCTTAAATCATTAAAATGCCTTTAAATACAGATTTACCTTTAAACTCAATTTACAACCATCGACTATCCTATGTTGAGGGAAATATCTGCACCATAGCTTGATAGTGATAGCTTAAAAATAAAATCCTGTACAGCGTTTCATCTGCAGGTTGATTGTTTCTAACAAAAAAGCATATTTTGAACTGCTGAACATACAAGCACAGGCCAAGAACGTGGAATTACATAAAAAAACTAATTGTAAAAAGTGGTAAAAAGTCAGTAAAACTAAAACATAACCAACAAAAAATAAAGCTGTGTAACAGTGAAACCCCAACGGATCAGTTCCCAGGTTCCTTTAACCATGTGAGCATTTAACATCATGTTGTCTGAACGCAGAGTTTATCAGTACGATTACCTGACAGTTGACCAACTCGATAAACCAATTGCGGTTGTACACATCATCAGTCTGACAGGCGGCGATACCGCACAGCTGATCGCTCACACCCGAGTCCTCCTCGGAAAACACCACAAACTTGTCCGTTTCCTCAATCAGCTTCTGCAGCATCAGGGTTCCTGCAGATGAAGAGAGACGGGATAGATTAGCTGATCTTCAAACCTGGCTGCCGTCGTTTTCCTCAGGAGGATTCTTCACCTTCGTTTTGACTTTTTTCTGCTCGACTGATGGTGGAAGCGACTGGCATGATGGGAGCAGTGGTGGGAGAATACGTAGAAGGGGAGCGTTTGAGCTTTTTGGTCTGCAGCTGTGTGTCAATCTTCAGACCCTTTAGAGCTTCGGTGGAGAGATTTCTCTTCAGCACGGAAGCCTTTTTGTAACCGTCGTACAGCCCGAAAGCTATGTTTCTGTTCACGGTTGTCCAGGAGGCGCGCAGGTCCACCAGGCGTAGTTTGTGAGTGTAAGAGGCGTTCGATTCATCCTTCGGATTCACTTCCTGTCAAAACATCAAAAAACCATCTAATTTATTTATTCATGCGTTGAAAACTAGTTCTTAAGTCCAGCCTCATGGTTCCAGTTTTACCTCTTCCATGTGGTTGCTCTGTCGCTGGTAGCTGAGAGACGACAGACTGAGCAGGTGAGTCTTCTTCACCTGAGCGTTCATCTGGTGGTCTGCTGTTTCATCCCAGGTGGAGGCCATCAGGTGGACGGTCACCTGGGAGAGTTCGCTCACCATCTGAGTAACGTTCCATTCGGAAATCAGCCTCCGCATCACGGTACCAGCTGAGGGACCACACAGACAACACGTTTAAAAGACAACAAACTAACGTTGAGATGTTAGATTGTTTTTCTGAATCCTTTTCTTCACCCTGTGGAATAAGTCTCTGTTCTCCACGAGTGAAGACCTCGCCTTTATCGCACTCCAACTGGATACCCCTCTGCTGGGCGAAGGAGGCCCAGTAATGCACCTGACGAACGCATAATGCACAACAGATGCAAAGTGAATCACCAAGAATTCAAGAGATCTAATTAAAATCAAGAACAACTCATCCTAATTCTTTCTCAGCAGTAAAAACATAAGTAGACAAAAGGATCAAAAAGCTTACTTGTAGTCGTGGGAAGGCAGCTGTGTAGGACATCTGCTTGTAATGCTGACCGAGCTTCTTGCGCACCGGTCTGAGGCTGTGGAAGAGCTTGCCTCTGCAGATTGGTCGGGAAACACTCGTCCAGGTGGCCCAGAAGTTCTGCATCCAGCGCAGAGTGCTGCTGTACAGTAAGACTTTGGGCTGAGAGAATTCTAGAAAGAAGAAATGCACGAGTTTATATCCTAAGAGACACGCGATGTGGTGATTTTCATGGGTTTTGAGTTTGGTTTATATAGATCATGGGGGTCCAATCCTGGTCCTCAAGGGTTGCTAATCTGCATGTTTTACTCGTTTCTCTCCTCCAACACACCAGATTCAATGACTGAATTACCATACTCATTAATTTAAATCAGGTGTGTTGGAGCAGAGAAACGTCTGCATTTTAAGCTCCAGTTACTTATATTTATGTGTGTGAGGTTTGAGGAGGCATTAATTAAAAGCACTCTATCAATGAATCATTTTTAACCATCACAGAAAAATCTAAATGTTGTAAATTCATTGTTATGGATTGGAAAACTGAATTTCTTCTTTTTTTTTGGTTAGAAATTTATTAAGTAAAATGGGTAATATAAACATTTGGTTATTGCAATTGAGTTTTGTAGAGTTCACCTGTTAATTGTAACAAAAAATTCATATTTTTTAAGACTTATTAGGTTGGTGCAGGGTTCCCATTTAAAGATTTAGTCTTGACTGCTTAGCTACAAATAAATATAACAGTAGTAATGAAGACTAAAATCATAAAAAGCAGCAGCAAAAAATTTAAAAAATCCAACTATCTTCTATAAATACTGTTAAACTTGAAATATTCACTCCAAGTATCTAATTAGATAAAAGCATATCAACAAATAAGTGTTTCAGTTCAAGCTGTCAATCTGTTGCTGTGCTTTTATTTTTATCTGACAAACTTCAAGTACGTAGTGTTTTTAATCACACAAC
Organism: Austrofundulus limnaeus; assembly: GCF_001266775.1. Lineage (NCBI taxonomy): Eukaryota > Metazoa > Chordata > Actinopteri > Cyprinodontiformes > Rivulidae > Austrofundulus > Austrofundulus limnaeus. The sequence continues at coordinate 317,922 of NW_013952809.1, forward strand.
TTACACACTGTTTAATAAAACCCTGCCAGGTCACCATGATTAGTCAGCACAAATAACGTTAGCCAAAACATACCTCCTCTTTGTACGTCTGTAACATGACAGATTATCACAGATTTAGGTAACCAAAGGGAACGAGAACGATACCTGTTAACTCCGGGCGCGTTCGGTACATGCAGCAGCTGTTTATGTTCCGGTGCAGAAACGCTGAGGATGTGCAGAGCATTGTCGTCTTTTCTGTTTAGTTTTAAATGTTCCTGTGTTCATTATAATTTGACGTTTTCTGGGCGCTCTGTTTTGGCACTCTTCGTCTTCTTCTAAAGCTAAATATAGCACCTAGCAAGCATACACGCGTGACGCGTCGACAGTGTAACCGTTAGCGCTTCGTAGCATTGTGTGTAACACAAATAACATTCTGGCCGGACGAAAATGCGCTGATTTTTACAGTATGTATTTTTACAAAGCTTCGAGGCACATAAATTTGCCTCGAGGATTTTTTGTAATCGAATTAATTGAGGAATCGTTTCAGCACTAGAAACTCCCAAAACGTGCAGGATAGTGGTCCCCGAGGATCAGGATGGGACAGAAGACAGAGCTGTACACACCAGCTGAACTGTGCTGGTTAAGGTCCATAGTGATGGAGAGGTTAAGGTTCTCTGAGCGAAAGGCTCTGTAGGAGTCATGAGGCTGTCCTGAAGTCACGTCAGCAATGTTCTCTGGGCAGCACAGCATCACAGCATGGTGGTCATGGGGGTTTCCATGGCAAAGCCACTGGAGGTCAAGGGTCATGCACAGGTTGGGCAGATGCAGAAAACAGATATCATCATACCTAGAGTAAAAAACAAATATTTTATTATTAAAACAGTTACTCACAAATACAAACAATTTGAAAGTGTCAGAACGTACTTTGATGCCGTCCTGACATTCAAGTCTAAATCCCCTTTAAAAATGAACTGCCCAGGGTTCCAGTCAAAGTTCAGCTTGGTCCATTCCCAGTGCAGGTTTTCTGTCGTGTTATAAGGGTCCTACAGGAACACAGTGTATAAAAAATATTGCTTTTACTTGAATAGAACAGACACAAAGAGCCACTGTTCACACAGAATCAGAGGAAATTTCCAGAACTAGTTCTTGAGGTATACATGTTTTTACCTCTGTAGCCAGCTGATGGAGATTGGCATGGTCAATGTTCATGGCCCAGCGTCCGTGCAGAAGGAGACGGCTTTTGTCCCACCAGGCCAGCAGAGGTGACGGATCAACAGTGGGTTTGGTCAGGAGGTCCACTGACTGTCCAATCAGAGTCCAGGCAGGGTCCCAACACGGACCCCACACGATGGTATACTGAGAAATGTTGGCTGCAGAAAGAGCGGTTTCGTTTTTAAAATGTTAACATGACAGACTTTTACAGAATAATCGTTTTTCTAATAAAAGACTCACATTTAAAATCGTAGTAAAACTTGAGCGGAGGCATATTTCTGTGGACCGTCACGTCTCCCCACGGCGCACCGAGTGGGACGGTCTCTTTACGAAGAGCTCTCGTCTGTCCATCCTGCTCCGTCCCAATCAGACGCCCCGACAGATCCCAGTCCCGAATCTCAAACAAGTAGCGAGGGTAGTCCCGGATTCTCACTGGCACAAAACGGTCATTGTAAAAATAATTATCCACTTGTTAAAAAAAACAAAAAAACAACAACTCCTGAGTGGAGTCCTGCTTACCTAAAAATGCAGCTAGTTTGAACTTGACAGCACGACACCACTGAATGACCAGAGGGAGTCCGTCTCTGGGGAAGGGGCTGATCTTGTCAATGTCTCTCATCTGCTCGCTAACCTTCTCCGGCCCGTGAAGAGACCCGTCAGCCAGGACCACCAGCTCCAAATCGGACACAGTCCAGGTCAACAGAGACTTTCTCATGGGTGTGTTTGCGTAGAGGCGGCGCGAGCGCTGGATGTAGATCTCGATGTGTTTCTTCTCCAGCGAACTGTAAAGCTCTTCTATCTTCCTGGCAGGCAGAAGTTCTCCGTGCTGCTTCCGCAGCTCCACCACCTTCTTGTCCAGAAGCTGCAGCCGCTTCGCGCTCTCTTTACTCTCATCCTTCATGAGCTCGTAGTTGTCTCGCAGCTTGATTTCAAAGACGTCGTCCAGGAAGACGAACGAGAACTGGCTGACTTTGAACATGAGGTCGGGAGGCAGGCGTTGCTCCGAGGGGGCCCGACGGTGGGAACGATGGAGAGTCTTCAACCACTTCTGCACGCTTATCGCCTTGTCGAAAGTGTTTGAGAAGTTGTACTGGTAGGGGAACTCGACAGATAACGACGGGCAGGAGAAGACCCACATACGGTTGTGAGGAGTGGTCAGGAAAGGGAACGCGTCTCTGTGAAGCTGCATCTCAGTCAGCTCCTCGCTCGTTTCCACATCCAGCTCGTTAAAGGAGACGATGTTGTTGCCGTCGAAGCTGAAGACGAGCGAAGGGGAGCGCAGGTGCACGGATCCAGCGTGCTTCGAGACTGAGAGGGCGTCTGCGTGCAGCAGAATGTAGTTCTCCTCGCTAACGTGAGCCGTTACACGGGTGGATCCCATTTCAAGACGAACGGACAAGCTTCTGCTCTGACCTGATACAGCCTCATCGTCCAAAGGTGCGACAGACTTTACCTGCCTCTTCTCTCCAAAGAGTAAACACCAACAAACCTGAGCTTCAGTCAAATGCTGAAATAAGACCATGTGGTCTGTTGGAGCCCAGTCCACAGCCAGCTCCTCTTCACACTGAACCTATAAAATAAAAACAACACAGCTGCAATATCAACACTAAAGCTCTTTTCAGACCAGAGAGAAACTGGAATCTATAATTACCTGTAAGGTGTGGGTGGTGATGTGGTACCAGGTGGTGATTGTGGTGAGTCTGATTACAGGGTTGACGGTGTGGGCAGCGGGGCAGCACGTCTCCATGTTCTCTGTGAGAGTTTTAACCACAGACAAGCTCATTCCCTGAAGAGACACTCTGGAGGTTTCAGTAGAGCTCAGGACACTGACGGTGTCCATCCGCAGAGACACGGCGCCTGGACACAACAAACGTAAACAAACAGAGGTGACGGTGAACTGCAGCAGTGCTGGGAGTCTTTATTTCATGAGATAATGAAGAAAATTCTAAAAGTGTGCAACTTTAACAAAAATGAAGGTCAGGAAAAACCAAACAAAAACAAAAAAATATCCTGAAAACACAAAAATTATATTTAAAAAATGTATTATTCTTTAAAAATACTGAAACATATTTGTTTGACATGTCGCTCAAGTATACTTAAAGTGATAAAATGAGATATGAAAGTCATTTTTCAAAACAAGCTGCCAAAATTTTCTAGGTCGTTTTGCAACATCTGTGAAATAATTCATCTACGCAAAAACTGGCTTTTCACCTCCAATGAAAAGTATCCTAAAAAAACTTTTTGTTTTCATTGCAAATCAGCTGTTTTAAACTTAAACTATTCAAAACAAAGATCCATCATTTTAGTTTTTTTGTTTGCATATTTTGTAAATTTGAACTCAATAACATGAACTTTAAAAAGTTTTATTTTTTATATGTTCCTTTTATAGAATTAATATTTTTGCCTGTTTTCTATACCTGTAGATAAAAAAATGTTTAACTCAAACCATGTTTGACAATAAATGATGTGTCACTTCTTACCCGCTACATTGGAGACTGTGAACACGTTAACATCCTCCAGACAGCAGTCCAGTTTAAAGAGGAGGTGCAGCGGTGAGGAGGTGGAGGAGGAGGAGGGGTTGGGAGGGACTGTTTTGTCATGAGGGGGGGACGCTGCAGCTACATCCGGCAGCTGCGGCTTCGACTCGGGAGTAAAAGACATCAGGGACATCAGGCGGGAGAGACACAGAGCGCACGTCTCTGACAGCTCCACCTGAAGACCTTTCAGTCTGGAATCTACACTCAGGCTGGGAGACTGGCTGCTCGACTCCGACAGAGGTCGGTTCAAACTTCCCTGGAGAAAGAAGATATAAAAATAAAGGACGGCAAATAATAAAAAGCATTAAATAGGTTTGATTTTAGCATTTGTTATTTTAAAATATCCTGAAAGAGGAACACGTTAGGCATGTGAAGCTGTATTAAACTGTTCTAAGGCACAAACAATCAAATCCACTCTTATATGACCTTATGAGAGTTTGCTGCATTTCTGGACATCCTGTGGAAATCTAATTTTAATGTAAGGAAGGTGTTTGTAACTGTGTTTGTGCGACAGTGGTTTAAACTGCTTTGTGTTGTGATGTCATTAGCTGGTGCCAACATACTCTTTACATTAAAAGGCAGCAACTCTAAAGTGTAGCTTCTATGCTTCTTTGTTGTGTTTGACTCCTACCTGAAGACTTAAGGAGTCCAGAATTAGAGCTTCACCCCAGACGTGTTTACCAGGAGGGTGTGGAGCCTGCTGGATGTGAGAGCCCTGCCCAACTCGCCACCAGAAGCTATCCAAGGACAATGAAGCTCGTTGGTGCAAGTTCTGGGACTCTGAGGTCTCTCTGTCAACTTTCAGGTCGAGAAGATGCTGCAGGTCTGAAACCACAAAAGATAACTAGAGATCTGCCTGAATCCAGAATGTAACAAAACACTGACCAGTCTTACTGTGTGCAGCACACACAGAGTTGTAAAGTAACAAAGTACAAATAATTTGTTACCGTACTTAAATAGAATTTTTGGGTATCTGTACTTTACCTGAGTAAATATTTTTCAGCCTACTTTTTACTTCTACTTCTTATATTTTCACACAATTATCTGTGCTTTCTACTCCTTACATTTTTTAAAAAGGCAAGAAGTAGAAAGTCGTTACTTTTATCTCATTTTTGCTTGTTTTTATTCCAGCTTGTTATTGTAAAAAATGAATCCTATCCATATAAATTGTGCCTCCTACATTGAGTGAATTTAACTGTGGTTGAATGAGAAGTATACATATATAAAATTCTGATACCGTATTAGTTTGTACACAAACAAATCATGTCACACTCCAGCAGGACATGATCATTCAAATAAAAGGACTGTACTTAAGAAGTATTTGTATTTCATGAATTATATTATTTCATTTGGCTGCAGCCCTCAGATAGATTTTCATTTTCGAGAAAAGGTTTGTGCAGCCATGATATATGTTTATAAACTGAAACAGACTAGACTAGAGCATCTTAAATTTAACATAAATTAATTATTTTAATATGACATAGTCATTTATGCATTTTTTTGGAGGGAGGTCAGCTCCTAATAAATGTCATTACAGAAAATCTAACTGCTCATTTTAAATCAATACTTTTACTTTTAATACTTAACTACAAAAAATATCAGATACTTTAAGACTTTTACTCCAAGTAATACTCCTAAAAGGAGACTTTAACTTTTACTAAAGTAATTTTTTGGTAAGATGCGTGTACTTTTACTCAAGTATCACTTTGTGGTTCTTTAGACAACACTGATCACATACCTGCATCAGCAGAGAGGAAGCCCAGAGCGAACGGCGTGGTGTCTCCCAGCTGAACGGACACGTTGACGTTGGACACGGAGGAGGAGATCATCACGGGAGCATCCAGGTGAGGGAGGCGCCTGAGGAAGAGGAGGATGGGAAAACAATCTAATGGTCTACGCAAACACGATCAGGTAAAGGAAAAACAAAACAAAAGTGACATGATGCACAGACATGAACAGGAGGAGGAAGTAGAACGATTATTTTATTTTCACATTTGAAGTTGTGACTTCTCAGAACACAAATCATACATAAAACATGAGCTTCAGATCAAAGCAATGTAAAAACTGACATTTTGCTTCTGTAACTCGCCTCTTTCTGTGTGCCGTCTTCCTGTGTAGGAGCTGTTGCCACGGCAACAGATTTAACCAATGGGAGAACTCCTGGTGACGGTAGTGGATGATGCAGGTGTTGACAGCGAACGATCCGGAGACGTCAATGGCCGTGACCTAAAACATCAGAGGCCAAACAAAGAGCTATGAGCGAGGTGTTTATTGATGAGTTTGGTGCGACTGTCGGACGTTCACCTGCAGGGTGGTCTTCAGGCTGTTCACACACAGAATCCTCTGCCTGCTCTGAGACAGAAGCAGCCCATCTGTTAATAAAAACAACAACATGTTACTCACAGCGTTTGTTAAACAGCTGAATGCGTGCATGGCCTGGCGTCGGGCTGACTAACCCTCGAGGAGGAGCTCCAGGCAGCTCTGAGGAAAGCTCAGCTCAGGAGTGAAGCTTCTCAGAGGATGCTGCTCGTCGTCTCGCCCGTAGCCCATCTTCAGAGACTTCAGAGTCCAGTTCAAGTGTCTGCGCCGGTTGTGCCATAAAACATTTCCCTCAGCAGATATTAAAACGGTTGTTTTAAACAAAAAAGGCGACTCCGTGGTAGATTAACCTTGGAGTAAAACGCTGACTCACCGTTTCTGGCTGTGCATGGACAGGATTACATTTGTGTTATCAAATTCCACACTGACTGTGTGGGGAAGCAGCTGGTGAAACTGTTCTACAGATTCAGTCTGAATGAAGTCATCGTTTTCACACTCTGAAAGAAAACAGCGTTAATTCTGGTTAATAACCATTTCACATGAATTTTAGAGAAATAATCAGATCGACAGATAAAAAAAAAACTAAATAAATCTCAATCAGGAAATAAATGCTGTTAAATTTTATTTATTACATTGAACACGTATACTACAAAACAGTCCAACAGCAATTTGGAATACTTTCTAATATAAACATTTCTTAAAACTACACTAAACTTTGTGTTTGTAAATCCCTGACAGAAGGCAGATTTTAATCTGTAATTCTGAGCCTCATAGTCAAAGGTTACATCTGTTTCTGCTTCCTTTTTCTGATCATCTAAAAATATCTATATGTGGAAAAACTTTTGTTTTTGCGTCTATTGACTGTTTTTAGAGGTATTTATATTCTCAAATGTATCAGCTTAAATCTTTTCTATTTAAAGACAAAATGTGTATAAGAAAATATTAAATTAGCGATTAAAGAAATGCTGGTTCGATTAGGTTATTTGTAAGAATAGTAAAATTTGATTTGTTGATGAAATATGAAAATATATAACAGGCATTCATACAGGCTGCTGTCTGAGTAATTGTCATCTGTTTTGTAATCTTTTTAGTCATTTACTTTATTATAATTGTTTTTCCTCAATTGTTTTCGTTTTTAGTTCATTACGTTGTGAAATCGGCAGACATAAGATATTTCTCTTCTTTCTGCTCCTTTTCATTTAATGATTTTGTGTTTGTGTTGTGTTTAATTTTGTTGTTTTTAATTAAAAGGAAATTAATGTTTAAATACTAAATAAATTATTAAAGACATTAAAAAAGACCAGTTATAAAACCAGTAACTAGTGCAGTAATAGAGAAAGAAGTAAAACTTTTTAAAAAGTTTGATTAATATCTCAGAATGGCTCAAATTAAACAGGATTTTAACACTTTATAAATGTTGTTATATTAAAATTTTGTTTTATATCTATAGCCCTAACTACACCAAGGTTTTTACATACGTTTTGGAGAACCAAAATCAGCAGAGATCGACAAATTGTTTCTTGTTTATGCCCCCTTATTTAAAAAAGAAAGAAAGCATGAGGGGACATTAAACCAGTTTTGGAAATAAGCTCTGGTGTTGTACAACTGATCAGGTCACAACCAGGTGGAGTCAAGTTTAAAATAAACAAAAACTCTTGATGCATAGAAGAATGGACTCACCAGATACAGGACGATCTTGGTTCCTGGTGGAGACGGGGGGCAGCAGCTGCTGGCTGAGGAACAAGCCCTCGTGCAGCTCTGCTGTAAGCGTCCTCACATTCAGGGACAGAGAACCCGGCTTCATCTCTGGTAGGCTCACATCTCCAGACAGCAGCAGGCTCAGGGCCAGTTCAGCCAAACAGATATCCTAAAGCGATGAGCGCGTCAGTCACTAAACTCACAGGTTTCAACAGTGACGAGGGGGATTAAACTCACCAACTCACTGCTTTTCAGCACTTTACTGCTGAGCTGCCCCACTGAGAAGTTCCAGGCCAACCTGTAAACATGCGTCGTTGCTTTTTAAGGGTTTTTCCTGATTCTTAAATCAGATCAGTGGACAGGAACAGAAAAATCTCACCGTTTACTTTGATGGTCGAGTAACACGGTGATACCCGTGACAGTCATGTGCCACAGAGACTCTGACAGTGCCAGGTTTAACACCATCACGTTGACTGAGCTGACATGGAATGACAGCAGCTGTAGGCACAAAAAAAAAATCAGATTCTGCCAACAAACAACATCAACAGCAGCACTGACCCAGGACAAGCCTTCCTACTTGTGACAGAAAGCGTAGCATCTTAGGGTTGACTGAAATCTTCCTCGACTTCTTTCCATGGCCGGTCCTCACCACAGGTCCCAGAGGTGCTTGGAGGTCAAACCTAATTCTAGTGTCACCAACGCAAAGTGCCAAGTATCTCCTGAAAACAAACAAACAAACAAACAAATAAATAAATAAATAAATAAATAAATAAACTCAGATCGGTTTCAAATATTCTCATATTTAAATAACTAAACAACTGTTTAAGATTTGCTGAAAACTTCTCCAGATGAAAACTTACGGTAAATCTTGGTTGAGGAATTTACTTGAAATCCATATTCTATCAATTTCCTGTCACAAGAAAAACAAAACAAAAATATATAAATGTATAGTACAGCAGTTGACGTTTACACAGAACTATGCTAAAGTCTTGAGTTATCCCTCATTTTTAAATATTTTGCTTTCAAATGGTGGTTTTGACCAATATTTCTTCAGGCCTCTGACGGTTTTTCAACGTTTTACTTTGGCTGCTTTTTCAGGCATTTTTTGTCCAGTACTATTTTTTTCTATTAAGCCACTTAACTCTGACCTGTAAATCGTTCCACTCCATTACTCTGCTGTGTGAACAGTGTGATTGGGAGGAACTGCCTCTCTGATCTGAACCTGAGCTGTGTTTTGTTGTTGGACTTCTGCATTAGTCACAATTTATAAAACACCATGATTAACAACAAGGGTGTCCATAAATCCATGTTGCACCGGGACACCTTAGGCTGCAGATCAGTAATACTTGTAGTCGTGCCATCTGATCTGTGTGCATGTATTTTTCCTCACCCAGGAGACATTTCAATATAACAAATCGACTCATTTTTTTTAAACAAACCCCTTGATATTGTCACTACCTACAAATATCTTGGAATTACTTTGGATTCTCATTTGACTTATCGTGATCATGTACAAGTCTTAACCACTAAGTTGAAACAGAAATTATACGTTCATTCAAAAAATTAGATCCAATCTGACATCTTCTGTTCCAAATATCTATCTTCATGCCATTATACTCTCAACCATGTCGCAC
>NW_013952809.1:327904-329451 GCF_001266775.1 Austrofundulus limnaeus
ACAGCAATTATGCTGAGTCAGGCTTGATTTTTAATAATCTTTTCCTGTTAAATAAATAAATCAAATCAAATTGCAGCCGTATGTTTTGGACACTCAGCTGAAGACAGGAGCTGAGCTTGTCAACTGATCACCTGGTGGTGAGTTGGATCAGATGGGGGTAGATGCCGGACAGAACCCAGCAGACTCAAACATGTAACTTGAAATCTGTTGCCCTTGAAACTGGCACGTATGCCCGTCAAACAGTTTGTCTTACCAGAGTGTGCTGGGGGTAAAACTGGATACTAACTCCTTGGACTGAAAACAGTCCAACCGATTTGACCTTAAGATCTGCACCAAGGGCGGTCTTGAAGAACCGCACCGCCAAGGTACAGACGAGCCACCTGGAAGCAAAGCACGTTGACAGTATGTTTGACCCAATTCTTGTAGATTTAAGGAAACAAAAATGATTTGATTATAAAAAATGTGTTTATCAGAATTACCAAATAACAGTAAAGTGTGTAGACTTTGAAACCTCACCTGAAAATGACACATGATGCAATCACAAGCAGCAAAATAACAAGGAAGGATATGAACACAAGAGACATTGTGTCCCAAGTTGTTCACACCCAAATCTTGGACATGGGTCTGGCTTCTGCTCTCCTGTCAAACAGGAAGAGATTCAACACAAAGCATCACCACATGAATGCCGACAGGCGTCACTCACCGAGTCAGTCACATTACACATACAGAGTACCGCAGAAGTTTTCCATAACTGTCTTAACCTGAGAACACATTCAGCATGCAAAGCAGCAGGCGTACGCTAACCTTCACAACAAACCTCAAGTGCTAACGTTGCTAAATAAAGTTGTTAAACGGAGAACGAACAAGGCTGAACTTCATAAAAAAGAAGAAGAAAAACAGCTAACTGCGTGCAAACCTTGTTCATCTAGTTCGTTTCCTTGTCACCTGAGATTAAAACAGGTGAACTGTTGGCAAAGGGTGGCAGCGTTAGCTTAAACTGGTCTTACACGAAATAGTTAAACACACTTCGCCGCCGCGTCACCTCAAAAGATCTTTAGCGAGCTAGCATGCTAACGGCTAACAGGACTGCCGCGAGACTAAACCGCACAAATTAGCTAATATTTTTCAGCAACTGCGGGGGGGAGTGCGGGTATGATGGAGGTCTCCTTGTATTTAACGAAGTCGCTTACCTTGAATCATTCAAAGCACCGGGTCGATCATGCATATTGAGGTTTGATGAGCTGTTACTGCTGCTCGGGTAGAGTTCAGGTGGTCCGCCCTGCTGCTCAGCTGCCAGATGACAACAGAGACAAGCTTGAGCTCCAACAAAAACTGTCACAGATACTTTTTTCACTTAGAGTATAATGCGTTTTTACACTCTACACAAAGAACTTTAAAATATGAAAATAAAATAAAAATACAAATGTTTTTTTTTGGAACTCAACAGCTGATGGGAGCATTTATGTCCACAATATCTATCTATCTATCTATCTATCTATCTATCTATCTATCTATCTATCTATCTATCTATCTATCTATCTATCTAT
>NW_013952809.1:331376-334021 GCF_001266775.1 Austrofundulus limnaeus
GTATTACAGTAAATGAAAAGTTTTCTACATTCTTTTTTTTTTTTAAACTTACAAGATAATTAATTCACGGGGAAAAAAAAACACTGATCAAATTCAACAAGTGGTCCATTTTAGCAGCTCTTATTGTGCTGCCCATTCAGAGAAATAACTCCGACTTCCAGCCGAAACACAGCTGGCATTACAAAAAAAGATGCTGGCTACAAGAATCTGCTTCAGCATTTGATCATCCAAAGAAATGATGAGAAATGCATCTTATGCTGCAGCCTTCTGTTTGTCATGCTTGGCAAACCATTCGTCACTTTTATCTTCAGCCATGGCCTAAATCAAAGCATAAAGAAGAGAATGAATAATCAGCATGTTGCTTATTATCATTATATTTTATAACAGGTGAAAAAACTGAAGACATGCCAACCTTATCAAGCAATTCATTTCCTTTAGGATCCACAGCAGAAAGCTGCCTAAACGCCTCATCTCCCACAAAACAAATCTCATGACCGTCCTAAAAACAAAGAAGATATTAACGTCACATTCGTTCACTTCACATACATGAAACATTGTTTGATCACACTTACTGGGTCAGCTAAAATAACTACTTCTACTGTGGCTTTTCCAGGAGTGTCCAGGCTGACTAATGGAGTCAGAATCTTTTGATTTTCTTTTCTCATTAAGGCTTCAATGCTGGGCAACTGTAAAATGTAAACAATGAAGTCAGGCTCAAATTGACACTTCTCCAAACGTGAACGAAAAGATTTGTTCAAGACACGATATTTTTTACTTGTTCTCGTGGACAAGAGAAGGCAATTCTCCCAAACGCTGTTCCATGATCGACTGCTCCACCGACATCCCGGAGTTCCAATTTACACTTTGAAAAACAAAAATAATACATTAAACACATTCTTTAGTCACGTGTGAGACATGAAATGAAATGAAATGTTTTAGTGTAACGTTTCTTAGGTTCTTTGAGCACAATCTAAAAGATTAAAAAAATAAATAAAAATCTGGCTTTCATTTCTGCAACTCACTTGAGAATCTGCAAATCCCAACAACACGGTCTTGTTGTTCTCTTTTTTGTCCATCACAGTCATGCCTAAGAGCGTAGCCCAGTAATGAGTTGATTTGTGGAGGTCCGACACGCCGAGGGAAACCTTCTGCACGGGGTCTGGGAAACGATTACCACCGTTACACATCTGAGCAAACTGTATGCGTTTATGTTCGTCCTGCTCATTAAAAATGTTGCATTCATAAGCAGGTCATTGTGATAATCGATACAGTTATTATTATTTTGAAGATTAATTCCTTTTATTTTATTTTTTTCAAACTGGACGTTTAAGTTCTACCTATTTTTGGTGTGTACAAAAAAGTGGAGACGTTCACCATGAGGAGGCTGGTCTTTGTCCACAATGTAGAAAGGATATCCTCCAGGAGCATGGGTCAAATACAGAGCTTCCTCCACCTGAGTGAGAGGCCATCCAAGGCGTCTGGCATTGCTCACGGCTTGGCTGGACTGTAGCGTGAGACCCTAACAGGAAAACATAAACATTTACTTTAACTCCTCACTGCACGTCTTTTAAAAATAAAAATAAAAACATGCAATTGAAATCTCACCCACCAAGAAGTCATTACCAAGTTGATATTCTCCAACCCCATAATTGTACGTCAGCTCAGCAACAAAATGATCATCCTCTGGACCAAAGCCGACCATCGTCTTGCTCCATTTTCCATCATAAGGGCTGAAGAGGTAAACAAGAGCTTCTGTGAGGCAACCCTGAGTGCAAAGTTCAGTTCAGTTCTTGTGATTTCTCTCAGGTTACCCGTTGCATGTAGCTTTGCAGCCTTCCTCAAACTCCTCATGCCGCAGAACCTGAATGCAGTTAAATACAAACATTAAATGATTGCTGCGTGTCAAGCGAAAACATGCAGTTTTACTTTTATAACCATGAGAAAGTCAGTGTTTGTGATGCACGCTGCACGCTGAGGGTGATAGCATAAAATATTAAGCTAACAAGGAGTGATTTAAATAACATTTTTTCCCCTTTAAATGTTGTTTATACAGAATACCTTCATGTAGTGATGGGCAGTTTGAAGCTGAAGCTTCGGCGCATGTATTGAAAAAAACAATACACTGTTTCAGAAGCACTGTGTCGGAGCTTGATTCGTTTGGTAAAAGTCATGTGATCAGTGACGTCCGAAGCTTCGAAAGTGGTGAAGTTACGTCACTGCTTTGGTACCTGATTCAAAGGTTCATGAGGAGATGATACATTGGCTGGATTCGTGGTGTGTTTTGATGGCAAATGCGCAAAATATAACAAACCAGTGAAGGATTTATTGTGAGACACAGAGGGAAACAAACGTATGTGTTTAATTTATTGTGCAGTTTATAAGTCTGGGCCAGCCAGTGGAAGTTCGGTCTAAATTACACACACACGAACCCGCAAATAACCTTTACTGCGAGCGCGCGAGCGCACGCACGCGCGCACACACGCGCGCGCACACACACAACTGCGCACGGCTTGGCTCATCATTAAAAAGAAAGCAACGAGAGCGCAACACACACCCCAGAGCAGAGTTTCACTTGTTACACAGGTGATGCTTTTCATAAAAAACAAAACCTCGATGGTGACGATGTCTTGTCCTCAGGGGGACGG
>NW_013952809.1:334645-339383 GCF_001266775.1 Austrofundulus limnaeus
TTAAAAAGCTGTCATCTCCATCACGATGAAGTGCTTCACTTTGTGCCGTTTCAAGCAGCTTTTCATATTTTTGGCCACAAGATGGTCCCAAAGAGAACTGTGTTGGAAAGCTTCGAGTAATGAACCCTTTTTCAAAGCAAGCTTCAGTGCTTCAGAAAAGCTTCATTTGCCCATCACTACCTTCATGCCTAGAACATCTCGATAAAACGTGGCTGTTTTGGCCCGGTCACCAACTTTGAAAACAAAATGCAACATTCTTCTCAAAGCCATCTTTATCGGTAAGCGATTGAGCTTCCTTGTTGACCGATTTCTCGGTCTTCTTCTCCTTCTTATGTAGCGGTTGGACCATTACCGCCACCATCTGGTAAAAAATGTGAACTGGAACGATTTATCCGTCTTCGACTTTACCAAATACAATCTATCAAATAAAACTCATAACTACTACTCACACCGATACTTACAACCCTTACACGTTCTAATGTCATCAAGTAAAACTAATTCATACAAAACATATATTGTTTGAATAAACTTTATTTAAACTTCTGATGAGATCGCCTATTGAATTATCGCGAGATTACAGTAAAATTGCTTAATTGGTTTTAGATAGTTTCAGCAAATATAAAGCTGATTACCGTTAGCTATATTCAGTATTTAACAAAAAATATTTTGGGCAGTTACGTTGTTCTCAATGTATAAATTATTTAGCGTATTCTTGGGGGGAACTAACGTGCAGTTGCAGCTAGCAAACAGCTGGTGGCAGTAAGGAGGAGAACACCAGCTTCGACTGGACAAAAGAAGAAGAAGAAGAAGATAAGATGGCTGCGTTCTTGAAAGGCGCGTTGTGTCTCGTTTCCATAGAGCGAACTTGTTTTCTGAGCAAAAGGAGCGATATTATCGTTCAGTCAAAACGGTATGTGCGCGCACTGAAAAGGAAACCCGTCAAGGTTTTGTTCCCTGAAGAAAAGACGGGTAAGGCGGTGAAGCCGCCGCCGCATAAAACAGCGAAACAAAATGCGACAAAAGTCACTCCTAAAACAAAGCAAGATACGACTATAAAACAACCACAAGCTACTGTTTCAGAGGGTTCACCTGATGAACTTATCTTCGAGAAGGCTTCACCTGGAGACAAAAGATTATCGTGAGTAAATAAAATGTTTTAGACCAGACATTGTTCAACTAAAGTAATAATAACCATAATGAACTTAAAGTTCAGTGTAAGTTGTTCAGATGGATGACTGAACAAGATTTAAACTGTTTTGTTGTGGAAAGTGTTTTATTCAGTTCAGCTGCATACCATCATCATAAATAAGGTGATGTTCAAAGAAAATGTAAATTATAACTCGGACGTTAATGCTGCTTCGTTCTTTCTGTTCCCACCTGCAGGAAGTTAGTGACCATTTCCCGGTCCAGAATTTTACGGGAGAAGGAAGGGAAAATCGTCCTGGAGGGCCAGCGTCTGATCTGCGACGCCTTGGAGGCTGGCGCCAGCCCGAAGACGGTGTTCTTCACGACCATGGAACGGCTTCAAAAGCTGCCTCTGGACAAGCTGAGGAGTGCCAAACTAATCAAAGTCTGTTATCAGGACTTCAAGATCTGGTCTGATCTTGTCGCTCCGCAAGGAGTCATCGGTGAGGAACGGTTGAACGTTTTGCTCTGAAGCACTGAGAGGTTTCCTAAAAAAAAACAACAACTTGATTTCTTCTTTTCCAGCCATATTTTCTCGTCCGGACCCAGCTAACTTGGACTTTTCACAAAGAGGTCAATCAGTGCCGTTGTCGCTGATATGTGACAACATCCGGGACCCGGGTAACCTCGGAACCATTCTACGATCTGCCGCCGCTGCTGGCTGTAATAAAGTCCTCCTCACCAAAGGTTTGTTCCGTTATATAAATAAAAATATCCTGACTGTCTATAAAGTTTCCTAAACACTTTTTAATTTGCCCACAGGCTGTGTTGATGCTTGGGAGCCTAAAGTTCTCCGTGCAGCCATGGGCGCACATTTCCGTCTTCCTATCTATCCCAGTCTGGACTGGGATGAGGTTGAAGATAATCTCCCTAAACCAGTGGTGGTCCACGTGGCTGACAGCAGCCCCAGCACACCAACAGAAACCGAGGAACACGTGTCTCACAAAGCAGGAGACTACGGTTGGGTCAGCTCGATGCCGAACAAGAAAAAAGTGCTGTACGAGGAATACGACACAGACTCTGACTCCGACTCTGATTCTGATTCTGATTCTGACTTTGATGACGAGACCCCCAATGTGGAAACCAAGCTGTACCACAACAGCTGGGCCCAGAGCGCCACGGCGCTCGTCATCGGCGGCGAGACGCATGGCCTGAGCAAGAACGCGGTCAAGTTGGCGGGAAAAACCCACGGTCTCAGGCTCTGTATTCCCATCGTTCCCGGTGTGGACAGCTTGAACTCGGCCATGGCGGCCAGCATACTCCTGTTTGAGGGCAGGAGGCAGCTTCTGCAGCTTCTGCAGACGTCGGAAGGAACCGCAACCTAAAGCTGGGAGGCAGATTATGTGATGTTTCTGACACATCAGACTGAACCTAATCACATGTTCTGTCTCGCAATAAAACCTTGAATTAAATGAAGAATCTCAGATTTATTCATTATTTGTTCTGATGCATCACTTAATCCAGGTAGAAAAAAATCAAAAAGAAAAAATAAGCAGGTGCTCTGGATGGGTTCTTCTTTAGTGAGACGTACAATAGAGCTAATCAAGCCTATTGTAAGTCGATTGGCCCTCTTTTGCATGTGACTAACCTGTTTGTCCATGTGGAGGCAGTGCTTATAAAGCTGAGTTCACCTGAAACTCATCAGACTGAAGAAGTCTCTTGGAGGAGAAACGAAACGTTTCACTAAAGAAGAACCCGTCCAGAGGACCTACTTATTTTTTCTTTTTGATATTCATTATTTGCTTACTAGGGGCAGAATTAAACTTTTTTCTCTACTTTTCTACATTTGGGTTTATTGTTTCTATTAGTTTTTTTTAGCCTTATAAAAAGGTTTCTGTACTGTATAAAGTAATTAATTATATTTGAGCACATTATTTCAAGCACAAATGTCGAGGAAACTTTTCTAACCGAGCAACCACTTAAACCTGAAAAAAAAAGCAAATTTCTTAACTTTCAAGAAGCTGAAATTAAGAAGTACCGTATTTATTCATGTATAATACAATCTCGAGTACGATACGATCATTTTTTGAGTTTACAAAGCATAAAAATCTAATTAACCTGTGTATAATACTATCCCCCCACTTTATGGATGATTTTTAGGGTTAAATTTCTAGGATTATACATGAATAAATACAGTAATTTGACTTTTACAGAGTTTGTGCAGGGTCTTAAGCAGTCTAAAATTTGAAAACCAAAATTTTAGGCCTGAAAAGTCTTAAAAAGAATCAGATTTTCATCTAAGGTATTGAAAGAAATAGTCGTTATTCGTGTTTGTTAACAGGATGTGTGCGAAATCATAATGAGAAATGTTCAAATGTGAGTGTGAAAGTAGACCACACAGAACCGAGAGCTCTCGCTGATAACTGGTTTAATGCAGTACCAGCTTCAGGGCATGACTCCGCCTATATTAGGTCGTCAGTAGGGAGGGGGTCCCTATCATTTTGGTCAAAGCCATGCCCACAAACAATTAAAAACCTATCCTAATGATATTAAAAATACAAATATGTGTTGTTTTTGTTATCATGCATGCACCTATTAATATAGAATCATCAAGTTAATTATAAATCACATTTATCAGTCATTACAGTTCTATCATAAGACAAACTATACCATGTGTAGTGTAATTACAATCAGTGTACTACGGTACAGAAACCCCAATAATTCCTTCAGTATTTAAATTTAATTTTGTAAAGTCTTAGTTGTTTTACTTTCGATCATTCCCAGATGTGTTGGCTGCATAAATAAACAGAGTAAAGAACTGTAATCAGTAGTGTTGTAGAACTTGAAACTGGTCTTGGTCTTAAGACCAGTCTCAAGACCACTTTTGATGGTCTTGGTTTCGTCTTGGACTCGATAGCATTTGTACTCAGTCTTGTCTCGGTCTCGGACATTGAGGACTTGGAATTTTATTTCCAGACCAGTCAAGACCACAACTGTGGAAATATCACTAAATAGCCAGAATGTTGTGTCCAATTTACTTGTTAACAATCTTGCTTTCATTGGAGTTAAAACTGATTCAAATCCAAACCTGACTCGTTGCTATTTATGTATTTTTGTTAGCAGATGTCAGCCATCCGCACCCCCCGTCACTTACACACAGCACTCCCAGAAAGTGAACCGTGGTTCTCTGGGAACGGTAAAGGATGTCTTCAAAATTTTCAGTAAAAAATTTGGCTACATTATTCATAAATAATATCACTGTAAAACAACAACAACCAGGAGAAAGCGTACAGCAACGTGTAAATATGGCAGTGCTTTACTTTCAGAGACAGTGGGGACAACTCTTAACTTTTACTGTCAGTAACGTTAAAAATCTGCCTCTGTAGAAAAATTCTTTCCTCTGCCCTCACACACAGATTTTGTCAATATTAACTCTATATACAGCGGGTAAAATAAGTGTTGAACACGTCAACATTTTTCTCAGTAAATATATTACTAGAGGTGCTAATGACATGAAATTTTCACCAGATGTTGGTAACAACCCAAGTGATCCATACATACAAAGAAATAAAACCATAGCTCTCAAGACCTTCACAACCTTATTGTTGTAAAG
>NW_013952809.1:340540-345266 GCF_001266775.1 Austrofundulus limnaeus
CTTTACAACAATAAGGTTGTGAAGGTCTTGAGAGCTATGGTTTTATTTCTTTGTATGTATGGATCACTTGGGTTGTTACCAACATCTGGTGAAAATTTCATGTCATTAGCACCTCTAGTAATATATTTACTGAGAAAAATGGTGACGTGTTTAAAACGTATTTTACCCACTGTATTAAGTTAGCTAAAGTGGGACAAAAAAGTGTTTAGTCAGCACCAATTGTTCAAGTTCTCCCACTTAAAAAGATGAGCGAGGCCTGTGATTGACATCATAGTTAGACCTCAACTATGAGAGACAAAATACCTTTTCCCCCCACTGTACATGTGTACAGAACTCTCCATCTTTTAGGACACTTTTTTTTCTTGGTCTTGATCTTGTCTCGGTCTCGCCCTCCCTCGGTCTTGGTCTCGACTTGGTTCAAACCCTAAAAGTCTTGGTCTTGTCTCAGTCTCGAGACACTGTGGTCTTGGTCTTGACTTGGTCTCAGGTTAGGTGGTCTTCACTACAACACTAATAATCAGAGCTCGACGCGATCTGTCTTCATGAAGTGCAAAGTTTGCTGCCGGTCTTCGTACGTGTTAAACTACGTGTTAAACAAGTCCTGTGATAACTGCAGGCGAAAAATGGCACAGTTTACTTCCATGTTTTTGACGTTTTTGCCGGTACAACCCCCCACATATGTTGGCTTTTTCACCCGCCCAAAAAACAAAAGTTCAGTCATGTGCACTGCTTGTGGTTTAAACATGGGAAAGTGTGTTTTTAACGAGACCCGGCTTCATATCAGTGATTTTTGTGCTCAGTTGGGAGCGGTCCACAACAGTCAAACGAAGCTCTCATACATGACTGTTTTATTAAAATAATTTAGTGTTCTTGTATTAAAATCAAATATTCTTTAATAACTAAACTGATAGCAATAAAAATGATTTTATGTTAAAATTTCTGGGACCATTTGATTGTTTTTATTAATGCGTCAGTTTGGTCTTAAATGTCATTCTGGATGGTCTTTAATTTTACTGAAACCTGCATGAACCCTGCTTTTAGCTTAAGATATTTAACCACTCATCACAAATGCTGCAGAGCATATGATGGCCTAAATACATTAATGTATTTTCTGTTTCTGTAGGCTTAAAATGTCCATTACAGTAAGAATTTTAAGTGAATGGGCTTTTAAAAATGAAGGGATGTAGTCTTTCCTGGGTTTCACTTCTCATCCATCTTATAAAATGTTTATATGAGGTAGATGCACACATTGAAAGACATTTTTTAAAGCTTAAAATGTCTTAACTACTAAGTTTTTTTTATTTATTTTTTACATTTTTAGCGTCTGAAGACTCAACCGGAACGAAACTCTGTGCTTGCAAGTGAGTTTTTAATGTGTACTGAAGTTAACCAAAATAACAGAATATAAAGATTTATACATTCAAACACTTTCAAAATTCTATTTTTGTGCCAGAAAAAAAAAGTGTTTTCTTTTTCTCCATTAGGGGACCTTCACAGAAAATCCTCTAAACGACTGAGATGAGAACGATCAGGCTGGAGATGAACTTTCACTCACATTGCGACACAAGACATGGGTGGTAAAAACATCAGTCGCTGATTTGTTACAAGCCAACAAAAAACAAAAACGTGTGCTTCTTAACTGTGTGTGCACCTGCTGTTTTTCTTTAAATAGGGTTTTACAAGGCTGAGGTTTGGGCCCGTCTGAGCTACACGTAAACAACAAAAGCGTTTAAGTCTTTCCTAACGTCGTCCAGAAACCAAAAGACACAGATTCTGCAGTCAGAACAGCAAGCAAAGCTTCAACGGGTAGGTCCACTGGGTCTTTTTCTGTTTCAGAGTTCAGAAATGCTATTGTGCTATTGTGTAAAAATATAAAAAAAGGAACAAAATCTTCATATATATATTACTGTATGGACTAGAGTCAATGCAAGGCACCACAAGAGGAGAAAGAGGACTCAGTGAAAAGAGGGAAATATTTAAAAAAAAAGTTAAAACATCAGTAAAAATGACTTTTTTTTCTAAAGATGTGAAGGTGAACAAGAGAGGCTGAAAGGGTGGAGTATGATCGAGTCAGAGTCCCCTTTGCTTAAGGTCCGATTGCTGCTTCTTTCTCAGATGGGCTCCGGTTTGAGCTTTTCAGCCAGGAAGTCGCCGACGAACTGCTCCACCACCGCCGGCGTGATCTCCTCCACGTCACGGACGTACTTGGCTCGAGCCGACATGTCCAGGATGGTGAGCAGGGGCGCCGCTTCCGGGAGGTTGGTGTAGTCTCGCAGCGAGTCCGACATGTCGTCCTGCAGCGAGGACGGGACGAGAGGAGGGTTTATGTAATATATATTTATATATATAATGTTCAGATAAAAGCCTGGATCACACACAGGAAACTGATTCAGTTCTCAGACTGGAATATGTATTTGCAGACATGGAAAGCTACCGCCTGACAGCACCGAGGACCGCTCACAGGGTTCCCACAGGTCCTTGACATCCTTGAGAGTTTGTGAACTTGAACAAATATGTTCAAGACCCTGAACATATCTTCAGAGTTGTAAAGTAACTAAGTACAAATACTTTGAAACTGTACTTAAGTAGAATTTTTGAGTATCCATACTTTACTTGAGTAATTATTTTTCAGCCTACTTTTAATTCTTACATTTTCACACGTTTATCTGTACTTTCTACTCCTTACATTTTTAAAAAAGGCAAGAAGTAGAAAGTCGTTACTTTTATTTCATTTTTGCTTGTTTTCATTCCAGCTTGTTATTGTAAAAAATGAATCCTATCCATATAAATTGTGCCTCCTAGATAGAGTGAATTTAATTGTGGTTGAATGCGAAGTATACATATATTAAATTCTGATACAATATTAGTTTGTACACAAACAAATCATGTCACACTCCAGCAGGATATAATCATTAAAATAAAAAGACTGTACTTAAGAAGTATTTGTGTTTCATGAATTATATTAATACATTTGGCTGCAGCCCTCAGATAGATTCTCATTTTGGAGAAAATGTTTGTGCAGCCTTGATACATTATATGTACGTAAACTGAACCAGCTAGACCAGTGCATCCTAAATTTAACTTAAATTAATTATTTTAATACGACAGTCATTTCACATTTGTTTGGAGGGAGGTCACCTCCTAATAAATGTCATTACAGAAAATCTAAATGCTCATTTTAAATCAATACTTTTACTTTTTATACTTAAGTACAAAAATATCAGATACTTTAAGACTTTTACTCAAGTAATATTCCTAAAGGAGACTTTAACTTTTACAAATGTTATTTTTTTGGTAAGATACTTGTACTTTTACTCAAGTATTACTTTGTGGTACTTTATACAACACTGTATATCTTATAAAACAGCCATAAAAACACCTATCCTTGAAAGTCCTTGAATGTTTTCTGAGTTTGAAATATGACAGGGAAGAGGACCGTTGTTGACGTGTCATTATTTTGTTTGTTCAGCTGTGTTTTGTGTGTAACAGCACGTTGCAATCTTCTTACAGGTTAATTCCTAGTCTTTTTGAGTCAGGGTCATTGAGTCGGTGCTTTGAGAAATGAACCGTTATTCAACACATTTACTGAAGAGCTTCAAGGCTTCAAACAAAGCCTCATCTCACCATCACTATCATCACCATGTATTGTGGATATGACTGTTCAGTTATTTGTTAAATTTACATCATATTAAAACTGTTCTTTGATAACATATTCAGTGGTGGCAGTAATGCCGTCACACTTGGTCACTGAGTTTGAAGAAATTGGGCCTGGAAAGTAATTGAAAGGACCTTGAATTGATGTTAACCAAGGTGTGGGAACTAGGGGTGTAAATCATCAGATTTATCACAACACGATATATCAATTTGTTTGATGATATGATATTTTTCGATATCACAAACTCTGTCACAATATGATTTTCGTTCTATTAAATTAACAAGCATACCATCGATATGATGAGATATTATATGCCCAGCTAACATAATTCAATCCAAATCGAACACATGATGACGATATGGATCAATATTAATATATCGGTGTGGATCGATGTATTGTTACACCCCTAGTGGGAACCCTGAACTCACTCAGAACCTCCGTCTCTAGCAGGGGTGTCCAATCCTGGTCCTCGAGGGTCATTACCCTACACGTTTTTTTAGGTTTTTCTGCTCCAACACACCTGATTTGAATGAATGGGTGATTAACAGGTTTCTGTAGAACATGAAGAGGTAATGCAATCATTGAATCAGGTGTGTTAGAGCAGAGGAACAAATAAAACATGAGGGATAGAGGCTGTCCAGGACCAGGATTGGACACCCCCCGGTCTAAAATGGCAGCGTGCCATAAAGAGTTTTGTATCCGAGTCAAGCCACGCCCACAGAAATAATATGATAAATAAGGAAGTCCCCTCGTATATCAGCTGACTCTCAGACATCAGTTCATGCAATGCTAGTTGTTTGTTTAGTGTAGGTGTGTATTACCTAAACAGACGTGTTGACAACTCAACCTTCTAAAAGCACAATAAAAACAACAAATACGTAGCAACAATTTTACACTGATCATAAAAACGTTTTAACATAAAAGTATTCAAGTAGTGCAGAAAAAACACTCCTTAAAGAAGAATGTGGGCACCCTGCCCACAGAGACCTCAGAGTATCTGCTTAGTCACACTTCCTGCTGTGTTGAAAGATGAGAAGAGACCAGGTGGGGGTCCGACGCCCCCCCCCTCAC
>NW_013952809.1:345306-359270 GCF_001266775.1 Austrofundulus limnaeus
ACCTCACTCAGAGCTTGCTCATTTCAGATTTACGTCAACATTCGAACAGCTCGTCCAAGCAGGAGATACACAGCCTCAGGTAGAGTTTTATTAAAAACAGACACAGCTGCTGGGATTTAGCACAGACTTGTTTATTTATTTGTTTATTTGTTTATTTATTTTCTCTGGCTTTAACCTTTTGCCCTTCAACAAGTCAGGGGTTGCAACTGCCAGAGGAAACGCATCTGAATCCCATAAAGCTGCAGCTTTTAAACATGTTTGAGAGTCCGACGAATCGCGGAGATTAAAAAATAATTTCATGAATTATTTATTTGTGTTTGATCGTTTTATTTTCCCACATCAGAACAGAATAATATCGCTCCAAAGGTTTTAGCTACTCCACTAAAAACAGGGTTTTCGTATTTTGGAATCCAACGTTCACTCGTCTTCCGTGACCAGGTTTCACCCTCAGCTTCCAGCTCTGGCTCAGATTTACACTCAGAGAATAAAAATCTTTTTCATGTGGAAAAGATTAGCTTGCAAATCCTGAAGTTACCGGTAAAAACCAGCGGGTGGCGCTGCAACAAAGAGCCTGACCTCTGAGGGTAGCACAGTTAAGTTACTGATTTATAAGTCTTTTTCAGTTCAGTGAAAACAAAGTCGATGATAAATAGGATTTGAATGCATTTCCTGCCTTTTCCACTCCTCCTCTTCTCAGCTCTCTGAAGTTATCAGAAAATCCAACTTTTTTTTTTGTGTAAAACCGATGAAATCAAACCACACAATCAACCAGAAGATGATTCACTGAATAGTTTGGCTGTGCCGCTACCTAAAAAGGATCCAAGAAAAAGAGTCTTTGCTTTGAAAACTCCTACCAGATGGAGCGGATGAGCTTCAGTGTGGGTTTCTTTATGTAGCCCACTTTACTGCGCTGCAAATCACCAAACGTGGACCACTTAATGCTCAGATGTAAGCCGTCTCGAAGAACAATATTGTTACCAGTGAAATACGACTTGATTCTCCCACTACAGATAAAACTCTTCCCCTTTCAGGCTCTCTTGCAGCTCCACGGAGCGTAGATCGTGGATCATCCGGACAAGGGGTGCAAAAGAAAAGAGAGAGAATTCCACGATCTGCCTCTGCGGCCCCCCCGATAATCTCCCCGCCTGTGTTCGCCTCCACGAGAAGTCATGCATCTTCTTTTGTGTGGCTTCCTCGCTCATGTAAACTGCTTCTGGTTGAGGTGCGGCCTGCAGCCCCCACCCCCCCGCCTCCTCTGCAGTTCAACAAAGACAAAAGGCCTCTCTGCTGCCGCCCGTACCCACAGCTGTGATATGGCTCAGCGTGTGTTTACCGTGTGGGACCCGCTGAGCCGTGTCGGGATTATTTGGATCACTGTGGCGTTTCTCGCACGATGACAATCTGATAGGAATAACGAGCCTTCCCTCTGGCCTCTGAGCCGGAGGAAAGGTCACAGACGTCTCTGGGAGCAGTTTGTTTGAATCCGTTGACTGATTTATGAGACAACTGGCCGAGCCCGAAGTTTTGAAGACATCAGCTGCAGCTGAGTGTACGTGTTGGGGTTGAGTCTCAGCTACTACCACGCTGAATCTGAACTCTTTCTTTAAAACGGAATGAAATCTAACTATTTTTTTATGTTTAACAAGCTGTGGTGGGCATTATGAGCCAGGTTGACTCAAGAAATTGATCGGTTGTAGAAATATATTACTAGTAAACTCTGTAGTGGTTCAATGTACGTGTTACTTCTATTTTTCTGTCTGTACTCAACCAAAACTTGGTAATTTAACTTTCAAATGTCATTTCATTAAGTCTTGAAACTACCATCAACACCTAGATTACTACTTTGCCTCATCTGGATTGTTTGTACTACTCATTGTCTAAATCTGTTTAATGCTACTGTATTTTATGTATATTTTTCTTTTCTACAATGTAACTTTTGTGTCAACTACCCTGTGACGTGTGCTGCTGACCTCTTGACCAGGTCACCCTTGGAAAAGAGATCTTGATCTCAATGGGCTCTATCTGGTTAAGTAAATAAAGGAAAAAAAATTGATGAGATATTCTGCTAACACAACAGACAAATGAATGCACACTTGTACGTACATGTACACACAGCAAACACTAATTAATCCTTATTTGTCCATTGGCTGCAGCCAACTGTGATTGACAGAAGAGCCGACCAATGATCTCCATGAACACAAACACATATTTGTTTTTCTATCCTCGTGGGGACTTTCCTTTGACTTCCATTCATTTTTTTAGTCATTAAACCCCTTACCCCAGTCCCTACCTAACCCTAAAGACCTCCACAAACTCCCTCTGGAGTTTAACTGTCAACGCGCGGTCATGTGGTTGTTTGGTGTTCGCTGTCATAGCTCCTGAGACTCACTGTGCCCAGCTCCTGGGAAACCCCTTCCCCTTGAGGTATACATCACTGCATGGGGTTTCTTCATGCTGGAGTCTACACTCAAGGAAAAAAAAGAACTCTGAAATCCACTGTTATTTGTCCACAAATCTGTCCCAATTAAAGTGACACACTGCATGAACAAAGTCTGGGTTATTTCCATTCATGAGTTTTGGGACATTTTGTTATCTTTATAAATGTGTGTTTTAGGTACAACAGTTGGATTCTGGAAACTAGTAGCTGAAGCAAAATAAGCACCCGAGTGCTTTCAGCAGTGGTGGGCAGCGCTAATTTAAGTTTTAGTTCCGCAATTTTTAAAGCGCTAGTCAATTTATTTAGGTCCGCAAATTCAAAAGCACATATGCTTAATAAAACTTAGCGGAAGCTAATATAAAGCGCAACATAATCTTTGTTTTCCAGAAAATATTCAGGTAAGAGAAAAGTCAGCACTTTACTGCCATCTAGTGGTAAGATAATATTATTTAACAGATTGGCACATCATCGCAGAATGGGGAGGTGATTCATTGAAACAGACTTTTGAATTATGGTTGTAAAACAAAAAATAGTTGTGGATTGCTAGTTCTGCTGCTTCTTGGTCATTTTCTTTTGTTTATGGCAGAGCTTCAGTAAGAAAACATGCAGATATATTAATAAATTCAAACTGTTATAAAACAGAAGCAACACATTGTGGGAAGGCTACAGGACACAGAATAGGAACTCCGTTCTTTTCAAAATAAGAGCGTGAATTTAAACTGTTCCATGTTTCTCTCTTTACTATTATTTATTTATTTAATATTTATTGCAGCTATGTTCCTCAGAGAGAGGAGGTATAAACTGCACAGCTGAGCGTGTTTCTGCAGATCAGAACTGCAGTTAGATTGTCACCCAGTGAAGAAATCGTTTGCTTTCTGCCACGCAAAGAATTGTGGGAGAGAAAACCTGACTGAGGAGGGTCACTGTTAAGTAGAGACGGCTTTCCCCTCCAATGTTCAAGAAAATGATGACGAAGTTATAATAAATTATGTGGCTACAGAAAGTAGTGAGACTAGATGGCTTTTTAGCTTTGCTGTAGATGAAATTGATGTTTGAATGTGAAACATTATTGGTGATTAGCGCTACTCAATTCTAAATTTATAAAGAGCAAATCAGCACATCATTTTATGAAATTAGTAAATCCCCTAAAGCGCAAAAGAGAAATTTAGGTCTGCAATTAGTGGATTCTCGCTTTAGGGGACTAGTGCCCGCCAATGGCTTTCAGCATAAACAAACAAGCTCACGGACCTCCGACCAACTTCTGAAAAATTTTCACGGACGGTTGTGACAAGAAGGGGCAGAAAACTTGAAGCTGTGACAACGAGTTGTTTGACAGTTTGAATATAGTATGTCCCAGCCTTGCTATGTTGCCATCAGCTTTTTAAATTCTATTTAGTTACCATAGTTTCAATATTGATTATTCTTTTAACATTTTATGTCTTATCAAAAATTTAATCTCATTTTATCTTGTTTTAATGTGTTTTATCTAAGATTTATATGGTCCTACCTGATTTTTATCTTGTCTTATCTTACCCTGATATTGTTTTATATTGTTCTACTGTATGTCTCATGTCTTCTGGAACGAAGCTGACCCACTTTCACTGTAATCAAATTTACCTGCAGGTACAAATAAAGTTGAATGGTTGTATGTGGAAGCATTAAAATTAACCCTCCCCACCCAAAACCAGCCTTTAAACTCATGGGAACCAGGCAGTGGGTCCTCACAAGGCTGTGTGTACAAGGAAAATGATCAACACACACACACACACACACACACACACTCCAGTACAAACTCAAACCAGGGTGGAGGAGTTCAATCTGGAAATCAAACCTCCTGATTTTATCACCTCGACTCAGGAAATTTATCTGTGTGCTGCACGGCTGTAAAAATATTTCACTTGGGAGGAGGAAACAAAGACACAACACAGACCGCAGCTTTATCAGGAGGAGCACCTGAGAATCGACACAAACCCCCAGAGCAACAACGTCTCTTTGTGCTACGCCCGATGAACGCTTAAAACCCAAAACTCAGGAACGTTTCTTGATCTGCGCACGTGCGTCAGCGAAAATCTGAGCCCGCCTTTTTTTAATCGAGGGACACGAGAAACCACCTAAGAGGAAGGGGAACTGGGTGGGGGGCGGAAAACAGAAAAGGGAGTTGGAAATCTTTGGTTTGTTTTATTTGTTTCAAGCCGCCTCACCTCTCCGGCTACAAAGAACAGCAGCGGCGTCTCCTCCTCCTTGGCCTTATACTTGGCCATGAGCTTCTCCGCTATTGGCTGAATCAGCTCCTTGGCCGGCTCCAGCTCACCTTCCTCCTCAGCATCTGAAGAAATCCAGAGGAGAACAGTTAGAGGATGGAGTTTTGAAGTGTGAAACAGACGGACTCACTCAGTTTTTGTTTCACCTAAAGCGACACCAGAGGGCTCTCACTGTGAAGATCAACTCTGTGCATCTTCCCTTTTCTTCTTCCTTTTATATCCTCATAAAATCTGCTCTGCATTCCTGTCCTTGCTTCCACTATGCTGGGACGCACACGTGTAACTCAAAAGGTTGAAGCTTTTCTCACACTTTCAGGGTCCTCCACGTAATAAATGTCACTGTATTCTGTCAGAGCCCCACCTGAAGCCCTCATAAAAGCCGACTCACCCACAAACAGGACGAGGCAGGGCCCCTCGTGGAGCTGCGCGGCGTTGGACTCGTTGAGCTCCAGCACGGGCCGCGGGTGCCACGGGAAGAGCCGGCACTCGGGGTCGTTCAGCACCTCCACCCGGCCCTGTCGCGTGATCACGTGACCCTCCGAGTCCAACAAGATCAGCGTGGGAATACCTGCGGGGCAGGGAGGGGAAAAGAAAGTGACGCGAGTGGAAAGGTAAACAGAGGGGCGGGAGGAAACCAATGAGAGTGTGGGAGTTTAACTCGGGTCATTTCCGTCAATTATCCCTTCACGGTGCAGACGTTTCCCCTCTCCCGCTGAGACTTTAAAGTGTTTGTGGAGATTTTTGCCCCTCTTCAGACCCGTTTCACTTCTGTTCTAACCACTAACTGAACCTCCTCTAACCGTTAAACTTATCGAGTAGACTCAGAGGTCCGACTGAGTCAGCGCCTGCACATGTGCACTGAGCTCAGCTGCAGCGAACGACCCATCCTCCCTGCATTCCTCACATTCCTCCCAGGATAAACCTAGAAGCCAGCTCCGGCTGACCTCATCATCAACAGGCCTCCGAAACGCAGGGGGTGGAAGAGACAAGGCTCTGAAGCAGAGACGCTGCACTTCCGCACTCAGCTAGACGGTTCACTCGATAACTAATCCACATTCCTCGGGCCGGAGGGCAAATCTGTGCCGCTCCGCAGCCTCTGCGTTCAGCTTCATGACGCGACTCAAACTGGTAACATGAAAAAAACAAAAGCCCAGCTGAGACGTCCGAGGTGTGAAGGTACCTTGTATTCCATAAAGTCTGTTGAGTCGTGACCTCCGAGCCTCGTCTGAATACGGCACGGCCAGCCACGGCATCTCGCTGAAGTACTGCTGAAAGGACTCCTCCGACCTGGACGGAACCAAAAATAAGAATCGGAACGTGTCGATTCGGATCAAAGCACAGAGAAAAATTATGATTTGCGTCTCATTTCCTGATCTGAACTTTACCTGTCAGCGCTGACGAACACGATCTCAAACTTATGGCCCATTTCTTTGACGATTCGATAGGATTCTACCAGAACCCGGGTCAAACTGCGACACGGTGGACACTGCAGGAGAGGAACAGAAAGGATTGGGAATTATTTCCCAGATCTCTCCCACCGTTTGTCACTAAACACATTTCCAGCAGCTGCTAATCGGTTGTTGTTTTGTATCCATATTCCTAAAAAAAAGTAATAATCCTTCCACAATACTCTAGATTAGGGAAATGTTTGCTCTGCTGTGTGTGTGTGTGTGTGTGTGTGTGTGTGTGTGTGTGTGTGTGTGTGTGTGTGTAGAGGGTGGCATTAGGATGACATCAGTGTGTCGAGGCAGCAGGAAGGAAAACAGACCAGCCTTAAAGTTCAGTGGTTCCCATGCTCTCAGACTTCCTTCCCTTAGGTTATCTTGAACAAAAAGTAAAATACAACAACAACAAAAAACATTGATAATTTAGTTAAAACAATTAGGAAAACTAATGTAATTCAGTTTGTTGTCCCATAGACATTTTCATAGTATGTTTAAATACTTCAATCTGCTTTTATCAAGATTTCCCGGTCTGCATCATAGTAATTGAAATACCTTTTAAAGCGCATATAACCTCACTTTTTTACACATTTTTACTTTTAAAATGATGATGGCGACATATAGTAATACTCATTTCCATGTCAAGAACTGAGAAATACTGTATGTCAATAAATGAAGTAATGATGAGTAAAAGAACAAGGCAGCTAAAAACAATGTGGAAGATAAGATTTTAGATTACATTAGGATGACATGAGATGGTCATAATTTTAGAAAATGTTAATTTTTGTGGCAGAGGGACTTCAGAATAGAAAATACAAAAAGGAAAAAAGGATGGATGTCCTATCAGAGAGTGGTAAATATGGATTATTATTATACTCTGACTAGACTGCATGTGGAATGTTCTCTTATTTCAGGTTTTTGGACTAAAATCTTAGAGGTTTTGAAGGCCTGGTCCTGCTCGACCATCCCTCAGACTTCAGATTTGTGTTTACTGGGAGACCGATTGTTATGGTCGGTCTTGTGACAACATTCAGGATCCTACTGAGACAGTGGAAGACCACAGAGTGGATGGGGCTGGGTGCATAAGCCTTTACATTTGTTTATGCTTTTCATTCTTTTGTTTAATATTTTCTTATGTTCTAAAATCAATAAAAAGCTTTAATTAAAAAAAGAATAAGGCTTCATTGTTGATATGAACCTGCAGCACAGAAAACAAATATTGAGGGAAGTGAAAGAAAATCTGCAGCTCAAACATGAGTTAATCTGATATTAATACACCGAATTCCCAATAGACACTTTTCATTAAATAATTGACTGTTTTTCTGTTAGAAAGAAAAAGAAAAGTCTCAAATTTACAGAAAAGAGGCTGATTATGACTTTAAGACTGTTCAGATTGCATTTAATGTACGCCTGCTCCTCAGTGAGCTAAAAAGTGCATTTAAAAAAAACTAATCTGCTTTGAAAACAGTGAATAACTAATTAATGTTATTACTATCCAGATTTGTAGACTTTCTGGCACTAAAACATGACGTTACGTGCCCTTTAAAACTATAATAGCGGGTTTGTCAAACACCATAAAGGAGTGGAAACAAATCAGCACAACACCGATAATATCACTTTATTAAAAGGAGCAGATCTGAAAGTGCTCAACAGTTGTCCTGCTGAAACCAACCTGTTCAGGTTTTAACAGCCTAATAATATTTTAATTAGATGGTTCATTGTAATTCCTGCTTCTTAAAGTGGACACATCTGGTGTGATTGATCCGTGAACACAGAGACGACAGCGTGAAGCAGTAAAGCCTTGATCGCTTCACCTCTAATTAAATACTTCATATTGTGTTTTCTGCTCGCTGCTCAGCGTGGCGTCTGTGCGATTGTCTTATCAAACCTTTTACTGTGTTTTTGTTGTTGTTAATTACCAATGAAGTGACTAAAGGACGATCGTAACAAGCTTTTGTGAAAGTAAACAGAACTTCGCCCGAGTGTTTTTCTGCCACCAACCCTTTCCACAAACAAAGAGGAAAATGACAGTGGAGGTGCTGTATTTTTACGTTTCATGAAATGCCGTTAATAACAAGCAGATGTGGCTGAATACCGAAGAGGATTGTGGTGCAACAACACGATAAATAAGCTCCTGTAATGAGTCCTGTTGAGGATTTATTGTACTGCGTTTGGGCACACTCAGGCGTGGGGCTGAATCGTCTCCGGGGCTGCGGCTCTGACAGCTGCGGTGACGACTCGCATCTCATCAGTAACGGTCTGCTGAAGACGGAGCCAATCATCACTGACTCATGACCTCCGCCGCCTATCAGCAGGTCCAGCACCGAGACGGACAAAAGCCCGGGTGTGGTGACCGACGCAGAGATAGTCGACCGCTGCTGGTTGTAAACAAACACAATGGAGTCGCCGCAACCTTCCTGCGCCTCCGTCTTATCGTTTACCTCCAGTCTTAGTCCGATTTGCAGCCATTTACACAAAATTTAAATGCCTGGGAAGTAAAAAAATAAAATAAAATAAACCCTGAGATTCTCTTTGTCTTCTTTCTGCACTCACCCAGTGTGCTGAGAAATACACTCCCACATAGTGGCCCTCCAGAGAGCTGCTGTCTGTCGTCTGCCTGTTGTTCCTGAGCAGAGGCCCTGCCACCACCTCCGCAAACGGCTTCGGCCCCCAGGGGAACTCCAGGCCTGAGCAGGGCAGGAGAGGGGGGCGATTAGGGGAGGGGGTAACAGAGAGGAGAAACACGGGAAGAGATGACTGATGCGCTGCACAGCTAGTGTCAGGATGCTAACATGCAGAAAATATTTTCCATTCTTTTGACGAGGGGTTCTGTGGAAAAATTCTGAGCAGTCAATATGTTACATGCTGTAGATACAGTGGTTTGCAAAAGTATTCATACCCCTTGAACTTTTCCATATTTTGTCACATTACAACCACAAACATAAATATATTTCACTGGAATTTAATGTGAAAGACCAACACAAAGTGGTATACAATTGTGAAGTGGAAGCAAAATTTTACATGAATCAAAACATTTTTTACAAATAAAAAACTGAAAAGTGCGATGTGCAAAATTATTCAGCCCCCCTGAGTCAATACTTTGTGGAGCCACCTTTTGCTGCAATTACAGCTGCAAGTCTTTTCGGGTATGTCTCCACCAGCTTTGCACATCTAGTGACTGCAATTCTTGCCCATTCCTCCTTGCAAAACAGCTCAAGCTCAGTCAGATTGGATGGAGAGCGTTTGTGAACAGCAGTTTTGAGATCTTGCCACAAATTCTCAATTGGGTTTAGGTCTGGACTTTGACTGGGCCATTCTAACACATGAATATTCTTTTTTTTAAACCACTCCATTGTAGCTTTGGCTTTATGTTTAGGGTCGTTGTCCTGCTGGAAGGTGAACCTCCGCCCCAGTCTCAAATCTTTTGCTGACTCCAACAGGTTTTCTTCCAAGATTGCCCTGTATTTGGCTCCATCCATCTTCCCATCAACTTTGACCAACTTCCCGGTCCCTGCTGAAGAGAAGCACCCCCAGAGCATGATGCTGCCACCACCATATTTGACAGTGGGGATGGTGTTTTCAGAGTGATGTGCAGTGTTCTTTCTCCGCCACACATAGCGTTTTGCATTGTGGCCAAAAAGTTCAATTTTGGTCTCGTCTGACCAAAGCACCTTCTTCCACATGTTTGCTGTGTCCTCAACATGGCTTCTGGCAAACTGCAAACGGGACTTCTTATGGTTTTCTTTTAACAATGGCTTTCTCCTTGCCACTCTTCCATAAAGACCACATTTGTGTAGTGCACGACTAATTGTTGTCCTGTGGACAGTTTCCCCCACCTGAGCTGTGGCTCTCTGCATTTCATCCAGAGTCACCATGGGCCTCTTGGCTGCCTCTCTGATCAGTGATCTCCTTGTTCGGCCTGTAAGTTTAGGTGGACGGCCTTGTCTTGGCAGGTTTACTGTGGTGCCATACTCTTTCCATTTCTGGATGATGGATTGAACAGTGCTCCGTGAGATGTTCAAAGCTTGGGAAATCTTTTTATAACCTAAGCCTGCTTTAAACTTCTCCAAAACCATATTCCTAACCTGTCTGGTGTGTTCTTTGGACTTCATGATGCTGTTTGCTCCCCAATATTCTCTTAACCAACATCTGAGGCCGTCACGGAGCAGCTGTATTTGTACTGAGATTAGATTACACACAGGTGGACCCTTTTGAGTCATTAGCAGTCATCAGGCAACTTCTGAATGCAATTGGTTGCACTCAGGGAAAAGGGGGCTGAATACTTTTGCACGTCGCACTTTTCAGTTTTTTATTTGTAAAAAATGTTTTGATTCATGTAAAATTTTGCTTCCACTTCACAATTGTATACCACTTTGTGTTGGTCTTTCACATTAAATTCCAGTGAAATATATTTATGTTTGTGGTTGTAATGTGACAAAATATGGAAAAGTTCAAGGGGTATGAATACTTTTGCAAACCACTGTAGACGGACAGTTTGCGTTTAATTTTGACTGGATTGATGAGCTAACAGCTAGTCTGAAAGTGGATAGTTTTTGATTTTAAAATAGCTAAAATCTCAGAAACATCACAGTGGTTTATGCTACTGCTATAAACCTTTAGACAACTGTTAATTTTGAGTTATTCCAGCAGAAATATTACAATATTCTGGTCAGAAGTACTGGAAGTGGAGCAGATGCTGTTTGCACTCGCAAATAACGATAAGATTCTTCATAAATATCCATGAAATCTAAAATTCACAGCAACTTAAAAGGTGTAAAAAATTGTATTTGCTTAAATAGATATAATATGTGAAAAACGAAACACCTTCATATAATGTTTGGCATCACTGCAAAGTTTGCCTTTTTTAAATGACCGTTTGGACCTCCTGATGACATCACTCTAAACCAGGGCTATTTAAATAAATTGCTCAGGGTAGAATGATAACGTTTGAGGAAACACTGCATTGTATAAAAATAAAGTATTTTTAACATATATTTTGTTGCATTGAATTATAAATTTAAAATTTCATTTGATTTAAAATTTATTTTTCTATTAAAATAAGTAGAAAAATCTTTTGGCAATGAGGCAGGCCGGACAGAAGTCACCTGCGGGCTGGATGTGGCCCACGGGCCACCAGTTCAATAGCCCTGCTCTAGACCAATAAAATTAGAGTTTTTAAACCAAACTATTTGTTGCCAAACCAGCTGATAAATCACCAAATTTTAAGAAGCTTTTGAAGCTTTTCAGATGAAGATTTTGAAAATAATAATGATAGTTTAGAAATATGGTTCATTTTGCCAACATTATGTTCAAGATTGGAGCCACTCAGGTTAGCCAGAGCTTATCTGTTCAGTCAAAATTGAAATATTTCTACAAAGATAGACAATTAAAGCACTATCTACATCAGGTAAGACATTCATTCATCTTGTGTAACGGTTAGTTTGAACCTATTAGTTTGTAATTTTAATATGTAACATTTATTTATATACATTAAATAGGTCAAGTCGTCTTAAAATTCTGAAGACATTAGGTTGAAACTTTAAAGTAAGTCGTGATAATAAGGAACAAATAGTAAAAAAAGAAGTTGTTTGTGATATGTGCTTTTAAAAACACTAAAAGCTCTGAACAGAAAAATAAATCTGTTTTATTGAACACTAAACCTCTCCAGGAGATGAGGGCTGCCAGTAATGTCTCCCTCCTGCTCTCGTTCACACTTTTCATTTCCTTCTCAAGGTGTTTTCATTGTTCCAGCCTCAGATGCATTTTGGTGCGGCCGAATTAAAAAGCCTGGAGGGGGTTAATAATAAATAAAACCTGGCATGGCCGATCATAATGGCCTCTTTATGTCAGCGCGGTAATCTAGTGCTTCATTAGGCAGGGAAGACATGTCTGCGCTGCACTGGTGCACCCTTCCTTTGTTGTCCTGATTGTAAAAGTGCACTCCATCTTTATGCTGCAGGCCTTTCACTCAGACTGAAAGAGAGAGAGAGAGAGAGAGAGAGAGAGAGAGAGAGAGAGAGAGAGAGAGAGAGAGAGAGAGAGAGAGAGAGAGAGACAGGGGCTCTGAATTGCTCACTCGCCCCCCTCCTAGTTTCAACCTGCAGGCGGCAAACTTTTAACTGGCCTTTTTCCTTCCCTCAGCTGCTGGAGATAAATTATATTCACTGACAAATACAGAAACCAGAAACCATTCACACAATGATGTTAAAACTTATCACATCTAGTTTGTAAAACAGTAGAATCTGCCTTTTTCTCTTTCTCACATCGCTTTTTTTTTAAAGCTGACCAAACTGGGTATTAAGACAAGTTGATGATTTTCTCAGCCACGTTACAGGACAGGAATTCAAGAGGATTCGTGTTTTTTCTTCATCTCCACTTCAAATGGTAAAAATTGTAGGTCTGTCAGAGAAAGGACTGAGGCGTGGACGCTACAATGATCACAGAGCCCATAATTATAGTAGCATCAACTCAAACAAAACACACAAGGTGTGTGAAAAGATATAAATCTTGAGCTGCTGTACTTATATTTTGATTTACTTTCTCTTCTTTGTCTTACTCATTTGCTTTATCATTGTTAATTTGCATTTAAATCAATGCTTAACTATTTTACGGGTTAAGCTTTCAAAGCTCAAATAAAATGTATGAGTGGATCAGACATGTGAGGATGAAGGCCTGCAGTCTGGCTAAAAGGTCTGTTCCAGTGTCTGTTTGTGGTTTTCTGTTGAAATAATCCTCAGTGCCCCAAAAACACAATAAAACTTTATTAGGAAAACAGACACAACAGAGCAGTAAAGACATTTTAAAACATTACGTCATCCCCGTCCCAGAGACGGAACACATAGAGAAACAAGAAGGTCGTAGTCGCATCAGAGTTTCCATCATCTTCCTCCAGCTTCTTGGTTTGTTCTCCACTTCAGTTTATGGGAACCAGCTCCAAACTGAGATTTGGGATCTTTTTTTTTTTAAATGTTATTTACCTTTATGCATTTTAACACACTGTCTCTAAATTAATTTTCTGGACGTTTAACTCTTAATTTCCTTACATTAATCAGCAAAAAGTTGTTATTTAAATTAAATGTTTTTTTTGGCTTTTGACTGCAGTTAATACTCATAAATATACATTTCCTCACAACCATAGAGCTAAATAACATTAGACTGAGTCCCATCTATCTCGTCTACCGTTAGCATCTGTAACAACATGGAGGAACAAAATGGTGACCAAACAGGGCGTCGGCTCACAGCCAACAGCAGCTGTTTGATTAACAAGCCCAACTGGATCTGTCATAAATTATCTGTAATTTTTTTTAGAATAAATTATCATAATTGTTATTATGTTAATTATTCAACAGTCATGTAAAACAGCAGATACTACAAGAAAAATACATAATTTATATGTAATGATCTAAACCAGACCTGAAGTAGTTAGTTGGAAAATGATTACTTCAACAAGTAATAATGTATATTTATTATTTCTTACTGTCATGAATATTAATAAGAAATGTTAACCAGTCGACACTTAGAAAATTTTCTCTGTATACCTGGTTATGAATGAAACTCTCAACATAGCTAAACATCTTCTCAACAGGTCAGATTTGTCTAACAGAAATTTATAAATAGTCTAATATATAACATTATAATACACTGTGTAAATATTACATACATTAGAGGCTAAATCAGCTGTAATATTTTATAGTTTGTGTTAAATTGTAGCAAGATTCAGTAGAGTGCTTTATGGTGCGTTCACACCGAACGCGATTTCAGCGTCAGGAGCAGCAGGTTTACATACAAAGTCTATGGTGGACGCGCTTCAAGCAACGTCGGGAA
>NW_013952809.1:360105-393517 GCF_001266775.1 Austrofundulus limnaeus
CTTGAGGTAGAGGCTATTAAGTGTTGGGTGACCATATTGTAAATTAATATTAAAAACTAAAAGCTGCAAAAAATATATTTTCAAACTATTTATTGTCAAATTTAGTCTAATAGTTGAAAACATGGATGAAAAAAGAAATATGAAACAAATAAAATAAAATACATACAAAGCAGAACACAGCTAAATGTATCAAAAGCATGTTGATGTAATATTAGAATTTTCTGAGACAATGAATTTTGGTTTTTCATTTTTTTCCCCTGTAAGAGGTTTTTATTTAATAGAATTTTTGGACAAAAATATCACAATATATTGCCTTGCTTACAGTATCGCAATATATCGGGATATATCGTATCATGACCCCTCTGTCATGATATGTATCGTATCGCCAAATTCTTGCCAATACACAGCCCTAATATCTGCTAACTAATTAAATAATTAACAGTGATCACATTGGCTTTATAAGCTTATTTTAATTTTAAACTGTTAAATTATTAGCTTCAGTTCTGCTCAGATCACATCCACATCGAGGTAAATAAGAACAAATCTGCTTATGAAATGAGACGTGTTCCTGTTTCTCTTCTGTTGGTACATCCACAACTTACAGCTTTCTGACATTTTTATATACAGATAGATTATATACACTCTAAAATAACAAATTTGTTCATATTATTAATAATAGCTTTTACAAATTTGACACAATCAGCCCTTATTGTTCACTATTTTAATTTGTTATTACAGTTTTTTTGTTTTGTTTTTTTCACCTGAAATACTGCTTGGAATAATCCTGAGGCTGCAGGTTCAAGCCCAGGTTGTCAAGATGTGAGTTTGTGCTATTAATTAGTTTTTACTGGTTACTTTATTTAACTGTTCATGTTGTGTGCAGATGATGCTGTCCTGCTCCTGTCTAATGGAAGACAGCCGTCTTTTGTGAAGTGATTTTAGGCGACAAAAACAAGGATCTCACACACAAGTTTTCACATGTTCCTCTTGTCCTTTTGAACCTCAACTGTGTTCCTTTTCCTGGACTAAAAAGCGTCTTTTCAGGGTTGGATGGTTGAGGTTAACCAGTAAGCAAAGAGATTTAAGGTCAGAGCTTGAGGTGAGGAAATAAAACTGAGTCATGAAGAAGGCTCCTCTGTCATTATGGTGTGTGAGAGACTTCTAGCTACCTTTGGGGTCATCTCTGACCACCAGAAGACCGTTTCGACACACGATCTTTCCTGTCGCTGCGTCCACAAACACCAGAGACGGGATGCTGGTCACCTTGTACTTGTTCCACAGCTTCATCTGTAGAAAGAAAAAAGGATGAGAGGAGAAGTTAGGAGTGTGTGCATGGAAAAAAAACATCTGTTAATGTGTTGGTTGTTGTCATACATGAAAGCATTTTTCAGCATAAAAAAATTATTGTCTATGTACATGTTTAAGTGAGTTGGACAATTACTTTCAAAAGTTAGTACGCCCCCAATAAATAGATAAATAAATAAATAAATAAATAAAAACAACAACGAAAACTTCCAAAACTTTAATGTTTAAATACACTGAAAATATTAACATTGTACAACATGAAAAGTTACTTTAGGAACTTTAAATAAGAAACTGAACGGATATTTGTGAGTTGGATAAATGTAAAAAAGTAAGTTAGTGTAACTCAACTAATGTCATTTGTCAACTTAATGTCA
Organism: Austrofundulus limnaeus; assembly: GCF_001266775.1. Taxonomy (NCBI): domain Eukaryota; kingdom Metazoa; phylum Chordata; class Actinopteri; order Cyprinodontiformes; family Rivulidae; genus Austrofundulus; species Austrofundulus limnaeus. The sequence continues at coordinate 361,785 of NW_013952809.1, forward strand.
TTTTACCAAAAACAAAACAAAATGTATTTCAGTATTAGGTTGCTTCAACTTTATTATGCTTTGGGAGGTCAAAGTAAATCACGTTAGTTTGCTAAACCAGTCGAGTTAGTTGGTCCTAAAATTACGTGTTGGATTTACTTAATAATACGGGTCTGTGTGCTTTTTTTTGTCTATTTTCCTTTTAAAAACAGATAAAAAAAAAAACAAAACAAAAAACTGATGTTATATTTTTTACATTTTAAAAACAGATAGTTCCATTTTTATTTTACACTTTTAAAAAAACGGTCCGTTGTTTTTTCCTCAAACTGGAAGGTTAACACTCTCATTATCAGACTATTTAAGATGGTTAAATAACTTTTTAATAATAGGCAGCTGCCTGTAAATAAATACATTAATGCTAGCTAACTATGTTTGCATTTCTTTCACCAAGTGCAGACTATTTTTTATTAATAAAAAGCTAGTTGAGCTAATTTCTTATAAAAAAACTATCTATCTAGCTCCACCTTAAACAGTTTAATAATGGGATGAATAAACACGTTTTACTTTATAACGAGCTGACCAAGCAACCATAATAAATAATCTCTAGCTAACTAGTTTTATATTTCTTTAAACAGATAGTTTATCACTGATGATTTCAACTGTTTCCTGGAGTTTCTGGTGCTTTTAGCACATTAAGCTTTTCTCCAAGAGGTCCATGATGAGGAACTGGAAGCTGCAGCAGGTTCTACAGGACAGCGTTTAACTGCCTTGGCTACAGAGATTAACTTTGACAAAAATAAAAAGATGGACCATTTTTACATTTTTGGAGTATAAAAGAAAAACATTTGCTGTTAAACATGACAGAGTAAACAAACATCATAGTGTTTTACAGAACAAACTGTTTAAAGGAGGGGCACGGGACAAAGGTACAGTAAAAGCAGCTCTGCAGTGAATTTACAGAGGGTGGGTCTGGACTAAACTCACACTGACCCCGTTGTTCCATTAATAACACGCACAGGATTTATACTTTGGCATTTTGCAGACATCCTTTGCTCTAAATTCAATACCTTCTGTACGACATTGTGATATTAGAGAGAAAAGATGCATTACAGACCGAAACATGTGCATGAACTGTTGGCAAGAGTTCAGCCATCGGTGCAGCTCTTAACATCAAAGAGAGGATAAACCATTCCCGAGACTCACTTTCCACATCAGAGACAGAAACCTACCCCAGGAACAAAAAAAAAAAAAAAAAAACTGCAGCCATGTAGGGAGTAACTCTCTGCATTGTTCAGCTGTTTCAAGCAACTACAAACACAAAAAGGATGCCTTGCATAAAATCCTGAATCAAGCTTTGAAACGTTAAAAAGAGCATGAGCTGCACCACATGCATCAAACTAGATTCTGATTCTTTTTTGAATGTGTATGTTGAGAATGGAACAAAGTCTCGCACGACCATGCTCGTTACTTCCTGCTGCACCAAAAGACACCACAAATAATTAAACCGAGTCATTCCGCTGAGTTTAAAGCTGATGAAAACCTTTTGAGCAAACAATGACTTCACTGCACAGAGATACGGAGACTTGAGAAAAGATAACATTTTACCTCCTTTGAGTGTGTGCGACAACTCCAGAGGTCAAACACAAACCCTCTCTGACAGCTGAGGGTAGAATGTCGGCCCAATAAGACGACTTGGAGCCTTCGGACTACATCAGTGTCTCGACAGACACCGCTGTCTCATCTGGAAACTCAATCTGTGCTCACAGTCTCAGCCTCAGTCTGGTCAACCCATTCACACACAGTTTTTTTATGTTGTTTCTAAAAATATACTTTTGAACCCAGCAATATTTCAAGAAATATATTTATTTATCCACACAAAAACACAGCACACTACTGCAGTAACCATGCCAGGCCTGCACGTGGCGCTGTTAGGCTAGAAAAGTACACCAAAAACAGGAAACAAGACAAGGAAACATTCAGTTTTGGGTCGTAGGTTTTATTACAGGTGTGGCTATGACATCATTTTCAAAAAGGTTGAGTTTGAGGCTCAGAAAACTAAGTTTACATTTGGCTAAAACAATAAAAAAATAACTTGTTTATTCATAAAAATGGTTTTATTGTGGATGTTCCCTCAATTACCTGCTATTAACCTGATGTCAGCAAAAAAAAAAACACAATCAGTCAAAGAAATGTGAGCGAAAAAAAAACTAAAATAAAAGTAGAATTTCTTGATGGTATGTATATCGCCCACGGCCAAAGATCTTGTGACGTACATTAGCACCCAGATCACATGTTGGAGAAGAGTCTCAGCTACTACCACAACAAACTTAAAGTCAAAACTTGTAAAAATGTTAAAACCATTTTATGTTTACTAAAGTTAGTTAGTCATAGCAGCCATCTTGAAATGGGTAAAATGTACATTTACTGATGACTTCAAGAGTTTTCTTATGTCTCCAGTGGTTCTGACACAGATTGCTAACAGTCAGACTAACAAGCACACACATATTCACATTACCACATTAAAAAAGTGAGACAGTAACAAGTTTGCAGCAACACCAACACGTCAAGAAATGCACCTCGTGTCATTTTTACAAGACGAAAACACCTCGCAGGCCTCGACTTGTGGCTGATTTATTGCACCATGTTGATGCATCAAACCCAACCCGAAATTTAAAAAAAAAAATCATTCAACAGAAAACAGTATGTTCCAAAAACCAAAAACAAGAAAACTAATTTCTACAACCACTTGACAGGTTTACTTGTGCTCAGGTAAGTGAAGAGCATGGCAGACACTTGTTTGTACAACAAATAAAGAAAAAGAAAAAAAGATGGCGTCAGGGGACAGAGAGAGCAATTTGTCTGCCAGCTTACTGGATCTTTGAACGGTCTGCTTGGTAGCTTGGCTGCAGATCACAGCAGTCCAAAATGTGAAATCTTTCCAGGGGTTATCTCACTTCATAGCAAAGATACTGTGAACATTTTATGGATAAAAACCTTGTTATTGTACAGAAAATACAAAACCTGGAGTCTATCACCTCCACAGCAAAGGGTTCAGTCTGTATAAGTGGGATAGAAAGGCAGGATTTCACCTTTCAATGCAAACAACTTATAAATCTCTAAAACAAGGCCAACTTTTTTACTAAATCTTTTTATCTGGTTTTGTAGCTGTGAAAAGAAAATGAGCTTCATATGCTACACAGCTGCATTCCCCAAGAAAACATTGGTTTTATTGGTGAAAGCTGCAGGCAATCTGTTATAATCCAGGTGGTAAATACAGAAAGTGGCAGGGCAGGTTGTTTAAAAAGGAAATTGGAAAAAAAAAATCCTCATAAATTGCACTTTCAAATTTGTCTTTAATCCTTTTTAATAAACACCATAAACGCTGATGAAGTGGTGGTAATTATTATCATTTGCTGGTTTCTGCAGCAAAAACGGTTCAAATGTCCTGCATATTTCAGTTGTTTCCTTTTCTCTTCAGCGCGTTTTTAAGCTCTGCACAAGTCTGTTAATCATTAATTCATTTAAATCAGGTGCATCAAAGCAGAAAAACATCTCAAGTTTTATGTTTCCCTTCGTCCAAGGATTATTTTCCATCCTTAATCTATTGGATTAAGGATGAAAGTGAAACTGAACTTGTTCAGATCATATTGTACTTCTCTATATACGGCACACTTGTGGTGCAATTTTAAAAAAGCCAGTCTTCATAGACTGAATGTGGCTTATAATGATGCACTAAGACTTTTGTTAAAAAAACCCAGATGGTCCAGTGCCAGTGAACTGTTTGTAGCTGCTTATGTCAGCTCATTTATGGCTGTTTTAAGAAAGCTTATGTACAAATTTATTTGTCATTTAAATATGTCCAATAATAGAATTATTTTACACTTGACTAATGTTACATATAGTGCAGTAAAATACTCATCTGTGCTTTGGAAGCATTGGTATGACTGCCTCTTGAATGGTTAGGAACCTTTTTGTACNTCTATCTATCTATCTATCTATCTATCTATCTATCTATCTATCTATCTATCTATCTATCTATCTATCTATCTATCTATCTATCTATCTATCTATCTGGTTAGGAACTCAAAAATTTGAGATGCTTCTTTTTGCCACATCTGATTTGAAAGAAAGAGTCAGGTTTCTGCAGAATTTTACTGCAAAACTCTTCATCTAACCAAGTCTTGCAATCTTATATGCAGTAAAAAAGTAGTTTTGATTCTGTTTTGAGGTAACGGGCAGAATATATTTGATTTTTAATCTTATTTCAAGAATTTCCAGATGATTTCGCTTAATTTGAGAAGATTCAAACTATAATCTGGTATTTTACACTTATTTTAAGATGATTTTTTCCATGTTGAAGGGATGCTGAAGAACTAAAATATGCAGGACAGAGTGGCCCTCAAGGACCAGGACTGGCCCTCGATCTGAATACAAATTACTGAAATTATCATCCTCCAAAAACAATCTGGCGATGGACAATTACACAAACTGTTGGTGGATTCACTGCATCAAAACTGCACGTTGACGCGTTTCCTTCTCGAAAAGAGGCCATTCATTATAAAAATCAGCGAAGTGTGTCGCAGCAAGGCCAAGATGGATGTTTGAGTATCATTACACACAGGTTTAACTGTGCCAATAATCCTTGTAGAGAGGTCACCAACTGTTAAAGACTCCGGGGAGCTAGAAATCCATACTAAGAATCCATTTACTCTCCAAGATATGCCGGCGTAAGCCTCGAACTAAACCCGCTCCTCATCATACTAATTGGATCACGCATGGCTGCGGCTTCAAACCCATTACCCACAGTGGGACCAGTGTGTGAGGAGATACAAGAGCTGGAAATCTCTGCTGATCAAAGAAAATGCTGATTCTTTTTAGAAGCCGCTGGTGGGATCACTGAGTGCCCATTGGAGTGTGAAGAAGAAAAAATGAGGGGGGAAAAAGCAGTGTATCCACATTTTCATGTTGAATGTCATGCATGTCGAATGGCTTCATGCCCGCTGGTTTTCATGGCTATATTTTGTGATTTTTAAAAGGGTTTAGTTTGGGTAGAGAACCTCATAAAGCTGTGTGGTCTGATCTGATCGCTGTCACTTTGTTGAAATGAATAGAGTGGAGGATTTTTCCTCACTCGGCTCTACCGATCCACCTCCGACAGTCCATCTCTCCTCAGATCTGTTTTCACCTGACTGCTGCTGCGGCCCGAGGCAACGGCTCCCCAACCGCTGCTTCATCACAACAGCACCACTACAAAAAGGAACGCAATCCCCCATTTTTTTTTTTTTACAACCGAAGACACAAGGAAAGATCCAACCAATGGCAGCTCGGTCCGTCATCTTCTCAGAATAGATTAGAAACATTAGAGTAACTCAAGTGATACTTTGAAGGGTGAAAAAAAGACTCCAGTTAAAAAGGAGCACAGAAAATCTTTGGAATGTAGCTATGAACTCTCAGTGACGTTTATAGCTTTTTAGTCACGCCAAGGGAAATTTAACAGCACCGCTCTCGGCTCAAATTAGGAAAAACAGGAAAAGCATTAGAGAAAATCTTATTCTAGTTTTTCTTAGTTGATTGAAACCTTTAAAAAGGATTAAAAAGGTTAGCATTCCTTGAAGGAATGCACGTCTTTCGTGTTTTAAACCAAGATCCCCTTATCATGAAAAAGATAAGATAATTTTTTCTGTTTAAAACAAACTGTACAGAGGGTTGCAATGTCTGGACGCTTTAACACAATGTATCTTTTCCGTTTATCCAATAAATTATCAAATTTGTCATACTGAAATCTACCAGAGAATGTAAACAATCTGATGCCAGTCACCCAAAGAAATGATAGAGTTGTGAGAAATCGCAACAATCACATCAATTTTGAGCTCAAAAATCAACAAAAGTGACTAAACTTCACCTTCAGTTTGATTAGCTCCAAGAGTTAATCAGTTATAGAGGTACATCCTGAAGGTTTAATTAAAAATCCCTCCAGTGGTTCTTGAAAAATTTTGCTAACAGACAGTTGAATTGTCTAAAATCCATCAGAGCTCAGATCATGTGTTGGAGATCAGTTTCAGCTTCTACTACAACAAACTTCAGGTGAAGTTTTGTAAAACTGACCAAATTAGAGCCATTTTTAAAGCCTAAATGTCCCGCACAGAAGACAAAAACAATCAGATGATAAATTGCTTCGCCCTGATCTTTGCTGACAGTGTGTGAAGCCGTTAAGCGGGAGGTTGTGTGATGGACTGGCTATTCTCCTCAAGACATGTCCAACAAAAGCATTTGTCTGTACTGTGACTCTTTTATTAAAAGTGCCTGCAGGCGATGTGATCTCTGACCGTAAAGATTGACTGTAGTGGAGCAGAGGAGAGCAAAGTGCCTCTCGCTTTGGTTCCTCAACTCACACAGTCATGACCTTCAGAAAATCTGCAAATGGACTCTTTACACGTTGGTGCACGGCAGCATCAACGCTCCGTCGGTCAGAAGTTTCAGTTTAAAACCAGGGAACGTTCTGCGTCTTCACTCTCAGCCCTCAGGTTTGCAGACAGATGAGAAACAATCTTCCTCAGGCTGCTGCAGCGCTGGAACTCCCTTTTGGCCGAGGCTCCTGCAGCCAGATTGGGCTTGCATTCCTCCGGGCTGCGCCCCGCCTCGCTTCAATCTGCTGCCGAGGCTCTCAAAAGCTGCCTGTATCCACTTCAAAAGCGCTGCTGCTGCTCTCGAGGGCTACAAAGAAAAAAAAAAGCCTAAACCTCCCACCTCTCAGCCGTACTTCAGCTGGCTAATGCGTGTGACTTCCAGCTTTCATCTCTGTGGCTCTGACCTGACCGCTGCTTTACCTGGTCAGGAGTCTCGCCGTCATGGCTCCCCCTGGTCGTGACTTCCTGTACACATCTGTGACAGAAGCACGGCTGCCATCTTTACTCACTGCGTGAGAATAAATGTATAGGTCTCAGCTTTGTTTTATTTTTAGCATGAACCACTCCTACAATAAGACTTATCACCTGCTGCCAGAGATAAAGTCAGTAAAAGGTGAGTATTCATCTGTAGCTGTCTGTTAGCAAAATATCTCATGAACCAGATGATTTTAATGGTGCTACCAGAGCGTCGTCTATAAATTAACCTTTGGATATTAATGCCTCAGACCTTTTCACGGACATCATCATCGCCTGGCTAAGTAATATAATTTCGATCTAGTGTTAAATATGTTGATGTGGTTTAATCCAATCTTGACTGTGTATCTTATTTGCTGCCTAAAGATAATTTTAGCCACTAAATATTACAAAAAAATATAGGTACAGACCATCTTAAAACTTGAACACATCTATATAATTGTACACAGTTTATTTATTAACAATAGACCATGCAGGAGGTTACAGACCACAATAAAAATGTATTTACCACCATTAAAACAAAAACACATACGTTAAATGAACATTTATTCCTAATATGATGTGTGGCCAAGAAGGACGTTTTATATTCAGCATTTACTGAATCACAGTTCAGCCTGCCATACGATATGTTAATTATGTTCATCACCTAACCCATAATGCTGTTAATACGATCACCGTTTACCTGCATTTTCTCTAGCAATACATTTGATATTGTGAGATATAAATTATATTTATAGTGAAATTATTGAACAACAGTAAAACCTTAACATTATTTTGCATTTTCAGATCGCTATTTTAGGCATTGATCCCAACAACTGAGCAGTGTAACAGTTCTGGATAAGTGTGTCCTTTCCTGATAAGAAGTTGGTCCATCATGAACCAAAAACAAAACAAAACAAAACAAAACAAAAAAAACAATTTAAGCTGGTTAACAATCTTTTCAAAATTTGAGAACTTATATTATCTTTCCATTGCCCCCCAATAATCCCACAAATGACCGTGTGCCATATTCGGTAGGTGTTGCTAAACGGTAACTGCGAACAGGTCCATTTCTCATAAATGTCATTTATAAGGTTTGACCAAATGACTATAAGACAACATCCACTCGTAATAATAAAATAATCGTTTAAAACTCTGGAATGAAAGGTGGCGTGTGATATGCATTGCTATGTAGGGGTTTTGGGTATATTCTAAAATGGATAATTTGTGAATTATTTAAATACGCAAATTATCTTACCTCGAGGCACCACGTTCTTAATTTGGTCAAAAATTAACCCAGGAAAGAGACGAAAACCTGTAACTTTATTGTAATCAGTCTCACAATAAATGTATCCAAAATCGTTTGATGAGTTCTTGTCCTTATCAGAACCAATAATACTTTATCAAGACACAAAAGTGACATTAACTTATGTTGGCACGTTCTCCACGGGCCATTATTTACAGATTAAATGTATTTACAGCTATGGTGAGTAAGAAGAGATGACATGTTGAACCAGGTAAAACTGACAGAGTTTGCAATCACAAGTGAACAAACAAACAAACAAACAAATAAAATAAACACTGAGAGGTGAGTTTGAGGCTTGGAATGAGGTGAGGTAAGTTTTGCTTTTAGCTGTTTTTTTTAACTAAGGGTCTTAGTTAAATGGAAGAGAAAAATCGTTTAGTTTATCAAATCTCATACAAAGATAAGAATCAAATTACGTCTGAGCACCTGTTTGTCTCCAGGACAAATGTTCACTTTTACCCTTTTGTTCTGCTGATGGCGGTACCAGAAGTAGTTGTCGGCTGACCGAAGGATCTCAGGTGATGTTTCCCAAAGAACTACTTCAGTGTAGTGGCCGGTCGGACACTCAGGGTGTCTGTTCAGCTGCTGGCCCTTCAGTCAGAAAGATGGGTGGTGAGCTGTGACAACGGGGTCCGGTCCTCCCAGGCGGCTGCAAGACTTCTTAATTTGATTTCAACTTTGTAGAGAAAAACTAACTAAAAACGACGCATGAGTTACAGTTAGCTTATTTAACTTCTATAAAATCAAACTCCGATGTTGAGTCGATATTAAACGTTGGCTGTTCGTTCAACCCAGTGGGAGATGCAGAAGGGCCACCATCCTGCCCAGCCCATCCTGCCCAGCCCATCCTGCCCAGCCCATCCTGCCCAGCCCATCCTGCCCAGCCCAGGACCAACAAGACTGATGTTGAAAAACTCTCTTTCTCTGTCGGTCTTCTTCTTGTTGGTCTTCTCCTGTCAGGAGCTGAACTAACTTTTAAAATCTCTGTTATGGGCGGAGTCAAGGTTTTAAGTTGGCCAATAAAAATGTTACATCTGTTTTGGAGGGAAAACTTTACTTCAGGACAAAGAAAAAGGGAGTGTTTTTGTTTAATTATCTTGCATCTAATTAAAAGGGAAAGACATCTGCTTGCCTCAGTAAAATAAGTGTCACACTTAATTATTAAAATTCAAGTCCTAAGTTTCTAAGGATTAAATCATGGAATAAAACACACACCTTCTTCAGGAAAACATTTCATCAAAACAATTAACACCACACAGTTACCACACTGAATCCTTAGTGGGCAAACAGTTAAAAAGAGAACATAGTAGAGCTTCAATGGGTTTTGTTCTTTTCTGTAAGAAAATGGATTAGATGACATTCTTTGCAATAAGACAGAAAACATTAGATACACAGATTCCTTTATCTTTTCTCCTTTTTTTCACATTTAATGAAGAATGTAGGTCCTTTGTTCTCAGTCACGCTGAAGAGTCTGGTTAAAGGCATTTATGATCCCTTTGAAGAGGAACCAACAGTCTTGTGCTTATGGGGGATGGAAGCAACAGAACTTGTGGGGTTCGGAACAGGAAGGTGGCAATTCTTATCTATTACCAGTAAGGCGTCAGGACATCTGGTGGGGGTTTGTGTAAGAGATGTTAATTCGAGTCACAAAGGAAGTTCCATGCAAAAGTCTTTAGAAAATAGTCTGAAGTCAAAGTGGAGGTATTTATCCTTCCTGAGCCGTTGTCATATAGGAACAAGTGAAATCTAATCAGAAATGATTATTTATATGCAGGAAAATGCTACAGCTACAAGGAATAACAGGTCTTCAATACTGTTTCACCTCATGGACTACAACTCATCTTTGAACCGCCCTTCTCATATACTGTAATTTCAAAAATTAAAAGAAAAATGTTTTTTTTGTATTCTCCAACCACTTTCATCCCCCCTTTAAACTCAAGGTCTTGTTCACAAAGTGTAAAAAGTGCAGACCACCCACTCCCGCCTGCTCCACAGGGCTCATTACAGTGCTCATCCTGCACCAAACAGCCATTGTGATGAGAAAATGCACTTCCTCTGAAAATTGCAGAGCTGGAAACATAATGCAGGCTTCCCACTACCGCTCTTCACTACAAAATGTTGCCGAGCCCCTTCTGGTTATTAATCCTGTAACGTTCTGCAGATGGGATGCATTGGGTAAATTACTACTTCTTCTTCTTTTTTTTTTTTTTTTGATAAAAAGCCCTCTTGTTGCCAAGGCAACCAGCCCCTACTATTCCTCCTTCATGAAGTCAGGACATGTCACTAAGTGGCAGACACTTTGTGGGCTCTTAGTTAATAATTCAGTGATAAATACACGGTTTTGTGCTGAAAACAGGTGCCAGAATGTCAGAGAGCTTTGAGGAAATAAACCTGCAGGAAATAAAGGTCTCTCGGTATGTGTGTGTGTGTGTGTGTGTGTGTGTGTGTGTGTGTGTGTGTGTGTGTGTCCCTCTCTGGCCTCGTAAGGTGGAACAAAAGTGACTCCTGAACACAGACTCTAAATCCAAACTCGCGCTCTCTGTCGTGACGAGAAAGTAAAAAGCGAGGGAGGGGTGGAGCTGTAAAGGAGTAAAAAGCCAGGCCTCAATAGGTATTTGCAGCATTGTCTCTTCACTGGGGCAGGTTGGCCCCAAGGCAGACATTCTGTGAGGTCAAAGGTCGGGATGGCAGGGGGTGCATTCTTCACCCTCCACCTCCCCTCATGCCTCATCGTTTTTGTCTCCACGTGCCGTTTCATGCTGATGTGAAGAAAGCTTTTGTCCTGAACGCAAACTAAAGTGGATCTTTGTCTCACTCGACATCGAAGGCGACAGTGTTTTTACTCGTGTCTGTGTGAGTTTGATTGTCCGTACTGATATCAAATATTTACCAACAGAGCACTTCGCTCTCTGACTGCAGGTTTACTTGTTGTTCCTATAGAATGGGAGGCAGAGCTTTCAGTTTTCAAGCTCCTCTCTTGTGGAACCAACTTCAATTTCTGTCCTTGAGGCTGACACTATTTTTAAGACTAGACTGAAGACTTTCTTTTTGATAAATCCTATAATTAGAATTAGGTTTGTTGAGTTATTCCTTAGTCCTCCTGCTACAGGCTTTGACTACTGGGGGACAAAACGGCCTCTAGTCACTCCTTCACGTTTGTTGTTGTAATTATTTCTAACGTGTGTTTTTCGTTGTCTTTCTTCCTGTAGAAAATGACACCTGGACCAGTCCTTCTGTTTGTGTGTCTCTTTTCTGTCTTTTCGAACTTAGCCAGTCCAGGCAGATGGCTGCCCATCCTGGTTTGGTTCTGCTGGAGGTTTCTTCCTATTTAAAGGAGCTTTTCCTTTCCATTGTCACCAACGCGCTGCTCAGGATGAGAGAACGAGATGAGTGATGATTCAACGCAATCTGCTGGCTTCCTTATATTGATTGTTTTTTGTACAGTGCCCTAAGACGACATTTGTATCGACTTGGTGCCAAATATATACAGGGAATTGAACTAAAACTTATTAACTCCAGGACCAATTCAAGCCAACCCAATTCTAAGCCACAGCCAAATTATCTTAGAAAACACACAATAATGAAAACTCAGTTCGATTTACAGATATGTAGCTAAAATTCAGCGTGGTAATAGCTGAGTCATTAATGCACTAATACATCTCGCAGGAGCTTGTATTATCGCACCAGATTGTACGTTACGTATTTACCAGGTTTGACTAAAATTGACCCTCTGTCCTGCATGTTTTATGTTTCCTTGCATCAACACACTTGACTGAAATGATGTGATTGAAAAGCTTCAGTTAAACTTGATATTCTGAGTAGGTAATTTAATTGTTCAAATCAGTGCAATGTATAAAACATAAAGGACAGGGAGTCAGGAGAAACAGGATGTTAAGACCTTCTGTCCCAAACATCAGCGGGCGATATGCATTTCCTCAAGGAATAAAAAGGCTTTTAATTGTAAAATCTGAAATATTGCTTTAATCTCTGCTGGTAAATCGTTAGATACTCTAAAGAGCAACTTGAGTCGCTGTATTGATTTACCTCCTAATGCAACACTAGAAGCCTGTAATAGAAACACAAACTATACATTCTGCCTCAAAACAAAAATAAATTTTATGCAAGAGAAGTAATTTCAATAAACAGATGAGAAACAGAGGAAGCCATTTGCAGAATGATTTTTTTTTCAAAAGGTTGCTGAAGCTACAAATCCAAACCCATAACAGAGCAGTTCCACCCATTACTGAACCTCTGGTACCCTGATGTGTCAGTGGTGAGGGTGGGGGAGGTGGCGTTTTCATTCTGACCTTTGTTTGCCACCACTCTAGCTCTAAATATATTCTAATCTAAAGTAGCATCTATTTTTTTTCTTTCACTCAGAATTTCACTAAAATTAAGCATGCGTATTAGACTACATAAGAATGATTTATGGTGGTGAAAAAGGTGAACACATGATCGTGCACTGGAGCTACGAAAAATAAAACCTTACTGTATTTAAGGACAAATCTCAAATCTTTTTAACAAGCCTTCTAGTCCGCCTGATCAGAACACATTTAATAATGTTAAAGTCTATTTGTAGTCTGCTTGTTTTTATTAAAATCAACAAAAAGTCTCATAAATCACAGCAACTCAGTGAACCTGAGATGGCTCAAACATGTCAGAGATGACATATAAATACATTTTGAACCTGCGAGAAACGTTTGCTTTATTAAATCAACTTTTTAGTCTTCTCGTTTTATTAAAATCTATTTCTGATGTGTAATTTGACCTCAGCTTCCTGAGAGAGAAGGGTGTTGTTGCTCCTTCTGCTCATTATCCGAGCCACTTTTGGCCTCGAAGTTTCTGGTTACATGGCGACACTTTATATCTGTCCATAAACCTGTTTCCAGTGGTGGACAGTAACAAAGTACTTTTACTTTATTACTGTAATTAAGTACATTTTTTGAGTATCTGTACTTTACTTGAGTAGTTATTTATTTGGGAACTTTTTACTTTTACTCCACTACATTTCAAAGACAAATATTGTACTTTTTACTCCACTACATTTCTAGGAAGCTTGTAGTTACTCGTTCCTTTTAGATCAGCATATTATAATCCGCTGTAAAAAAAAATAAAATAAAATAAAAAAATCTGTTGTTCCGGTTTTTCTTTTCATGAAATGCAATTGGCCACAAGCTATGTTCGTCACAAAGGTAACCAATCACATGTGTAGCTTATAGCCTACGTCACACTCATTAACTCTCGGTAGCGGAGCGCGCGCTCCCATCACTTTACTTTCATTTCAAGCAGAACCAGACAAAAGAAGAAGATGCAATGGAAACCATTGAGGAAACGCAAGGAGAGAAACCAGCACACCCATGGCCACATCTCAGTTCAATGTTCGAGGTTTTAGGACTTAAAAATAATACGTATCAGTTCAAATGTCTTCTCTGTTTACCATGGGTAAATTACCTTTCAGCATTCCATAACTCACCATCTAACCTGAGAAAGCACATTGAGGTAAGTCAGCAAACTTTTTTCTCACTAGTTTAAACCCTTTAAATGAAGTTGACTTTAGTTAGAGTGGTTGTGGTTTAATGCTGTGAGAGATGATTGAAAAATAGTCTACCATTGTGTGCTAACTGCTAGCTTAGAGCCCCGTGCAGGTGCCCCTTGGGGCTCTGCTCTCGGGATCCCTCTCAGACCCTTGGGCTCTGGTCTTCCCTATGTCTGCCTCGTGTCTTGGGGGTTGGGTCTCCGGTCCTCCACAGTCACTATTAAATATTCCATTGGAGAAATCTTGTATATACACGCATGTTCACAACCGCTCACAAACAGGTGCTCTGATCCGGGGGTTCTGACTGGTCACTGAGTGTGTATATATGTCTGTGTGTATATACTGACAATATTTATGAATGTAGGCATGTATGTATGTATATCTTTATATATGTATGGGTATGTGTATATTTTTATATATGCCCTCCATGTATTTATCCATTTATTTTTCAGGTGAGCGGACAGATGTTGGGTGTGTGGTCCTGTGTTTTGTTGGTGTATATTTAATATACTTCTAATCACTATTTCAATCTTTCTATCTTTCTAATTACTTCTCTCTCTGTTTTTCTCTCTGTCTCCATTTTCTCTTCACTTAAAAAAAGTCACTGATGATGAAGAAATAAATAAAATAAATAAACTAATATTTAGTTTCGTTTTCTACTGAAGTGACAAAAAAAGAAAAGTAAAAAAGAGAATGTAATTTGTACTTTTACTTTGTACTTAAGTACTTTAAAATGCATGTACTTCTGAATACTTAAGTATTTTCAAAAGTAAGTACTTCAGTACTTTTACTTGAGTAGATTTTTGACTGAGTAACTTTTACTTGTAGTGGAGTAGATTTGACCATGAGTATCAATACTTTTACTCAAGTACTAGAGTTGAGTACTTTGTCCACCACTGCCTGTTTCCTTTTTCAGTCGGACACTAAATGTCACATCTGTCTGGCTGCAGCGCCGTGTGTTTTTTATAGCTGAGGTGTACATCTGGACCGCTGCTTCTCCACCCAATGTGATGATTCTGGCTCCAAAAGCTCCCTCTTCATCAGCATCAGACCATACCGGCAGGAAGGATTTGATGATTACAGAACTGTTTAATATAAATACTGTGCGAGATGCAAATCAAATATCCGTTAAGACTGTAACATTAAGGAAAAATCTTGAACAAACTTCTAGCCAAACTAAATGTTTGACTTTACTTAGTTCCACAGGTGTTTTCAAGCTCTTCGTCAACCATTCAGGCTGTTTAAAGTGAACAAACAGCTACTGGGTAGTTTGGTATCATCATGTGCGCCACGCGGATCATGGAGCAAAGTAGGCAAAGACCAGGAGCTCAGAAAGTAGATTATAGATCTCCATGATGAAGGTGCATCTCCAAGTACCTGTGTCCACAGTGTAGGGTTCATGGGACTGTTGCCAAGGCTCCATGGACGTGGACGCTACTGGAAATCCAGCCCCAGAAGGTTGAACTCGACAGAAAGAGCTGAAGAAACCATCCCAAACAATTCAGGCTGAACTCCAAGACACAGTGAAGGCCTGCAAAGTTGTGTTTTATGTTTTGTGAATTTTTTCATTGAACCCAACTGCTAGTAGTTTACGGTAATCCACGTAATATCACGGAAACTGGAATTACAGTACGGTAAGGAACTTCGATTGTTTTCCCTAACATGCTTTTTCAAGCTTAATTAATAAGAACAATATAATTTACTAAGTTTGTAACAAACAACATAAATTTAGTTCCATAATGCACGCACATGTGCCCCCGCTCCGCCCCGAGTGCAGCGTTTTTTTCTTCTAACAGTTTATTGTACAGTACCGTGTGGCGTATAGCTGCTAACCATGTGGCTCGCTTGTGTATTTGTTTGGTTCTTACTGTATTAAGATGCCACCCAAACGCTAGTAGGACTTTTCTGGCAGGCGCTCTAAGAACGTAACTCCAATGAAAATCGAGACTTCACTGAACGTCATTTTCTGACTGCACCATCTGTCACCTTTTGAATTATAAAAAGGTCCATGGAGGAAGACTCGGGAGGGCTTTACTATCGGTAGGAGAAAAAAAATCTGACAGGAGGTCACACAAATGCAGACAAAATTGGACACTTTGCTGATACAAAGCACTGCACCCCTCCCCCGAAGCATTAATGTGAAGACGTGCTGAAGTGGAAGTGTCAGAAACGGTAGGAGGCTCTTAAACAGAGAGAGGCCAATTTCAAGGTGCTTCGATAGACTATGATGCAAAGTCAAATTTATGTTTTGACCAGATGAGAAACTTAAAAAAAACAGCTGAGGAGATCAAATGACCTAAAAAAGAGCCGTGCGGACACCGAAGGCAGATTTTCAGGACTCTGGTGGAGGCCTGATTGACAGAGAACAGCTCGGGGTCAAAGTTCAAACCTTTAATAGCTCAGCTGGAACAGCATGACCCTGATGTCAGCCGTTCACGCCTTCCTTCCACTCAGCTCCTGATTCGCCCCCGACACCAACCGTCTAAGATTTCAAACTCAACACTCAAACAGGAAAACATTTCAAAAAATAAAAACTTGATTAGATTTGTTTTGTTTACATCAGCTGAGACTTAACAGATCATAAACGACTGAACAGATCTGACTAAAAACATTCAGAAAATGATCATCTATAGCTGATTACCTCTTTAAAGTCACACAATTCAAGATGGCCGCCACAGACAACTGACTTTAGGAAACGGCTAAAGCTCAGTCAGTTCTACAGATATTGAGCTCACGTTTGGTGTGGTAGTAGCTGAGAATCATCTGATGAGATTGTTCATAATGTTGTTTAAATGGTTTAAGAGGATCTTAATCTAAATCTTTGGACTAAGAAAGGCTTTTTTTAGTGGAGATTTCCATTGACTGATCATTAGAAGCTTTTACCGTATCAAGGAAAAGAGCAGCAGAGTAACGCAGCAGCTCAGTGCCATGTTTGAAATCCAGCTTCAGAAGCCTGACAGCCCAGATCTGAGGCCACCCACAGATCTGGGCCGAGGTCACCGGGTCTCGCTGAGCCTCGGCTCCCAACAGGTTCTTCTGATATCTTATTTCAGCAGTTCAACAGCTTTAAAAAGACAAGATGATATAATTCTCTGCCATGAACTGTCCAGTCAAACACAGCTTCGTTACTCTGTCACTAAAGCTGAATTATCAAGAAGTGTTTTATTATAAGCGAAGACGTGAATGAGCTGAGAAATTGACTAACCTGAGATGGATTTATTTCGTCAGACGGCGAGGGATCTGTACACCTTACAGTTTACATTACTGCAGCAGGTTACATCAGCAACATGTCGAATCAAACACTTTGAATATTATGTGACAGATTCAGACAAGTTGGTTCAAATGGAAAGCTCAAAATTTTCACCCCTTTCAGGCAGGTTTGTCTTTCCCACTGGGCATAAAATTTAGGTTTCAAACATTAAAGTGAGCAGCTGAGATGGGAAGGATTTATGAGGCTAATATTGTCATTTATTGAAGCAGAGGGATATCTGTGTCTCTTACACACAACACTTTATTGTCAATGTGCTTCGCATGTCGAGGTGCTTTTTCAAATGCAACACTGGCAGACTCAAAAAAAAAAAGTGACCGGAACAATATTGTATTTATTGTGACAACTGACCTTAGTTTTTATCTTTCACAACCATATATTTAGTCAAATAGAACATCGATAATGACCTATCAAACCCACTTAACCTGTTGCACCACAATCTGTGAGGATTGTATATTTGTTCATTTGTATACTGGAACTTCTTCTAGCTTTAGGCAATATTATGTTCTGATCAGTCTGTTTCTCTGTTTTGGTTTATGTTCCTTCATTCTTGTCACGCCCGTTTGATTCCATTTGCCGTGGCCCAGGTGTTTATGGCTTTGGCTTCATTAATTCGTATATTCTTGGTTGGGTTGTCTGTTCCTTGGTCTGGCATTATCATCTGTTTCTGTTGACTGTGCTGAATATCCATCCATCCATCCATCCATCCATCCATCCATCCATCCATCCATCCATCCATCCATCCATCCATCCATCCATCCAKCCRTCCATCCATCCATCCATCCATCCATCCATCCAGGAGTTGGGTATCTGGGGCAGCAGCCTAAAACCACTTGAACTCCTCAGCCCCAACCTGGACAGAGCAATCCACCCTTTTCCCACTGAAGACCATGGGCTCATATTTAGAGAAATGATCTTCTGAACATTTTTGTCTGAACATGTTCAATACTGAAGCGACAAGGCTGCGCAAAACATGCGAGGACACGGACAAATATTTTGAGATACTTTGGATACTCCCTGAGATACCTTTAGAGTTTAAGTGACGACAAAGCAGTTATACATTAAAAAAATATTTGGAGCAATACAAAGGAGGTAAAGATACTTTATTTGTCATCAATGCATGTTTCCATGCAATGATGAAATTTGTGCTCTGCATTTGACCCATCACATGAGAAACACCCAAGTGGAGCAGGGGGCAGCTATGTAGGTGGCCGGGGAGCAGTTAGGGAGTTGGGTGTCTTGCTCAAGGACACCACGACAAGTTGAACCTGTGACTTTCTAGTCCCAAGTCAACTGCTCTACCACTACACCACAGCCGCCCAATATAGTTCATCTCAGGTGATTAAAACATTTTCCACATCACACATAAGAACACACATAAACCAACCCAACAATCAAAGTGTGAGGATAAAAACACTGCACAGTCTTCAATAATCTGTTCAAGTCTTTTAAAGGAGCAGAATTTTCGACTGCCAACGATCTGTTTGTAGTCAACGTCAAGCCAACCCTTCAACGAACCCACAACAAAAGACACAAACAATTCAGAAACTGAGATTACCAGAAATTTTATTACCGCACTGAAAAGAGACAATCAGTATCTAATAGATGTGCTCCTATTTCTAGAAGAAAGACTAAATTTTCATCAGCGGCTGGAAGCTTTTGAATGATCTACTTAAGTTGGAGAAAATACAGCAAAACCAGAAACGCTCTCGGTGAGCCGAGTCATCTAAAGTAAAAAGAAAATAAAGACATCCTGCTAATGAGAAAACCCCGAAAGCATTGGTTTTCCATGCTGGTTTTGGAAACATGTCCAAGGAAATGTGATTAATGCTTTTTTTTTCATAAAAGCAGAAGAACAGTCTCCGGAGATTTGGACTGAAAGAACGAGAGTTGCAACTTTTCAGTAAGCGGCTGCAGTTAGACTGAGAAATCCACTGCCAAGGAAGGAGGCAGCCCCATTAATGTGAGTCATGGAAGACCACAAGCAGGGGTCATAAATACCAAATGGCCAAGAACTCATTTTATGCCAAAATGAGTTGAAAAAGACTCCAAAGAGGTTTTCCATACGCCTCCAGAACTGAGAGGGGGAATCACCAGAATTTATCAATAATCATCCACCACCAAAAAAACGAGGTTGAGCGATGTTTCTGCTTGTGTCTGCTTGTTAGCAAAATATCTCAATACAATCTTTGCATGCACACTGACAAAATATTATTAATAGGGTCAGTTTAAGATGGCTGCCACAGTTAATCAAACACAAAAATGGCCTCAACTCTCAGTTTTACTGATAATGAGCTAAAATTTGGTGTGGTAGTAGCTGAGAGTTTGAACTAAATCAGCTACAACTCCTTCGTTGCTCATGAGATGATATTAGTTTAAACTCTGGCTTAAAAGGCGACAGGAGATAATTAAATTTATTAAAGTATTTTTCTTACTGATCAACACATGGCGCTTTCTTTGAGGACTTAAGGACTTTCAGAAAGAGGCAGACACAAAAAAGTGCTGCTGTTCTGATCCGGACCACATTATCCAAGCACCAGGTCTGCCCTCCTTGTTACTGCAGACCCCGACTCCCCTCTGTCTGTCTGTCTGCTGCAGAGGGTCCAGCATCAGTAGTTACATCTGAATACGTAAAAGGAACAATGAAAGCAACCTCTGAGCCCAAACAAGGTGGTAGTGTGCCTGTAGCAGGGGGTTAGGGTCAAAAGGTAATGACGTGCTAAAATTATTTTTTCCAAATTTTATTTTATTTTTTTTGTGTTTATTTAACAAAAAAATATATTCTTTGGTTCAGTCACCTTAAATAAATAGTCTTAATGTAAATTCAAAGTAGAAACTGTGCAAAGTGAATGTTTAGCTGTTTGGACTGGTTTGGATAAATTTGGAGTTTATTTTAACCCGACAGATTTAAACAGGGCAAAAGCCCAAGATAAATTTATCAATGTGATCTAAAGACATTTATAAGGGGATTTTCTTTGTATGCATTTCATTTATTTTTTAATTAATACTCAAATAAAGAGAGATTTCTGGCTCAGAGTTGGTGTGAAAGTAACTTTAGATAAATAAAGCAAAGCAATTCTGTATATTTTTACTTAAAAAGAAACAGAACATGTTGCATTTAACATTTTCAAATTTAAATTTCAATGCTGTTTTTTAAAAGTGAAATCCCACTTTTACATTTTATTTTAAATGTGCACCAGCTCCTTTTAAAAGTTGTGTAATAAGTGTTTAAGTTATGAAGTGTTAAATGAAAAATGCATGTCGGCCAAAATTTCAAACTGGTGTTGAATATCAAACACGGGTTTACACCTGAGCTCTAAACATCCAATCAGAGCCATGAAAACTCACAATTTATTTAACTCATATGACATTTTATTTATATGTCGACAACTTTTGTTTGACAGGAAAGAAATGATACAAAATATTGCTACAAAAAACTGCAAAAGCAGGCTGTCATGTCGTTCTGGCAGCAGTCAGTCCAGCTGATGTGGACACAAAGATCGGGACAGATCAGTTTATCGTCTCGAACAGGATCACAGCAGTTTTTGAAATAAATGAGACGATGTGGGCGGGTGGGGAAGTGGCAGGTAGTCTGTCTGAGGAAGTGTTTCTGTGCAGAGCTTGATGGTAGAAAAAGGATTAAGATGAGAATCAGCCTTTATCCTTGTTTTCCTGCTGGTTGTTGCAGGGCAGGAGGCTGGAGCACAGAGATAGAAATCAGGCTGGTATTTTCCCCCGTCAGCCTCACCTTTCCAGCTCCCCTCCCCATCCATTAAATAAAAGGACTACTGGCATGCACTGAGCTCACTGGAGAAATAAAATGGAGGGAGGAGGGCGAAGAGAAAGGTAACGGGCGGCACAATAGGCAGTCACAGCACATTTAGAGGCTTTTCTCCCACACACAGTAGTAATGGAAAGCGAGGAGGGCCGGACAATATGTTCTTGTTTCTGTCCTGTTCTTCAGGCAGTGGAAAATTGGATTGTGATGCTGCTCTCCGATCCGCTTCGTCAGTGACACTTTTTAAAAAAAAAATAAGAACGCCACATAGAAAACACATCATGTGGAACCGTCTGTTTTCTCTGCCCTGAGAGCAACATTTGGCTCTTTTTAGAGATACTAAAACTGAGAGGAGACTTTGGCAGGAAAATGTCTGAAAATAGTGTCAGCATCAAATTTACCACTTCGTCTGTCACTAAAGGGTCACCTCATATTAACAAACTGAGGTTTAAAGTAACAAACTTTAAAAACTTTGCTTGAGTAGAAATATTTGGTATCTATACTTTACTGGAATAATTATTTTTCAGCCGTTTTCTTACTTTGACTTCTCACATTTTCACTCAATTATCTGTACTTTGTACTCCTTACATTTTAAAAATGGACTCGCTACTCCTGTTTTGTTTAGACTTGTTATTATAAAAAAACATATCCAGATATATGTCCAGTGCTGTATAAAGGACTTCAAAGTGATACTTATCAGATTTTTTTTTGTAAAAGTCTTCTTTAACAATAGTAAATCAAAAAAGAGTTAAAAACAAAAACTGGACTTTCAATTCTACAGTTGAAGACGTTTTGCTTCCCACCCAGGAGGCTTTTTCAGTTAAAAGTCTGTAGTGAGCTGAGATGCTGGCTTTAATAGATCCACCTGAGAAGTCATGTGAGGACTTGGATTCACATGTATCTAACAATAGTACTTGAGTAAAAACCTTTTAGTATCTAATGTTTATTGTAATTAGGTATCAAAAATAACTTCTGAAATATGATGTTCTTAAGTCATTAAAAGTAAGTATTGAGGTAAAGTGAGTTGGATTTTCTAAAATGACATTTATTGGGAGGTGACCTCCTAGAAAATGTTTATTTATTTATATTTTTTTGGGGGAAGGTCACCTCCCAATAAATATCATTTTGGAGAAAAAAGGCCACAATGACTATAATGTTATAAAATATTAGTGTTGAAATATTTAGGATGCACTTGGCTATCTGTTTCAGGAGCATATCTGCTCATCTTTGCTACATGTCAGACACGTTCTGCTGGAGTGTGACGTGATTTGTTTCATGTGCAGCGGTGATAATAGTATATATTTATACTTCTCATTCAATCAGTGAAATTTACTCCAGGAGGCACAATTTATCTGGACAAGTTTTTAGTTTATTTTTTAACAGTAACAAGCTGGAATTAAAACAAGTAAACATGAGAAATGTAAGTAGTACAAAGTACAGATAATTGCATGAAAATGTGAGGAGTAAAAGTAAAAAAAAACTGGCTGAAAAATCATGCAAAGTACAAATAACCAAAATTTTTATTTAAGTACAATAAAGTTCCACAGTAATTTTATTGTAAGATACTTGTACTTTTACGCATCATTTTGAGGTTCTTTATACAAGACTGCTGAAAAATTACGCTTTTTAATTTGCTATAGTTTAGACATTTGAGTAAACGTTCCAGAAATGTGTTTTTGTAAAGAAATCGTTTTCTACACTTGATATTGAATCTGTTGTGATGCTGATGTCTGATGCATGGATTTTATCTGTGCACTCTGGTTTCTTCTCTGCTGCTCTAAAGTGTCACTAAGTGCAAATGTTTGTCTTGTTTGTCTCTAAAAGAGCAGAACCTGTCTGAGGGCACCTCGCCTCTCAGGACTCTACATGGAGAAGCAGATAAAGACAAAAGATGGATAATAATTTAATTAATGTCTAAAAGCAATGTAGCAACAAGCAACAAATAAAATCTATTCATAAATCAGTTAAAATCTGAATGTTGTAACCTTAAAATAATCATTTAAAGTAAAAGAAAAAAACTCAGATTTGCATGAGTTTGGACAGTTTTCGTATTTTACGATACGAGTCAGATTCCACAGGTTTTCTCCGTGAACAAAGAGCATTAACCTGGGCAGTGTTGGTACGTTCTGATGCAGCCTGCCCGACGCAGAGCCAATCTAATTAAATGCTGTTCCACATTAACAGGATTGAGTGAACCTACAGACTCCTGCCTGCTCCCCGCCGCCTGTGAGTGGCATTCACTGTAATGCATACAAGCAGGAACCGGATGAAGAGCTTCCCCGACGACAAACACATCCTGCCAGACTCAAGCGAAACTGACATCCGTGCACTCGGACGACCTGCGCTCTTTGTGACTCGGGGTGGAGGAACATGGCTGCAGTGTTACAGTCGCACAATGAGGCCGCTTTTCATGGCGCTACAATCTCTGTGTGGCTGCGGGCGACGACTGGAGGTGGATCCTCCGCCATCACTCCGAGGCTCCGTCTTATTACAGGTGATGTCCTACCTCAGGCTTTTGAACTAAAATGAATATTTTTCAAAGTACAACTGCGACCATTTAGGGTTCTGGACCAATTATTCGGCAATTTGATACTCATACATATCAACCTCTTCGGATGTTTACCTGTACAAAAAGCCTCAAAAATCCGTAAATTTTGCAAAACATTCGTACGACTCGCACCCGCAGGGGGTGGGGGGCCGTCGGCTGTGGACATGAAAGAGGAGGAGGAGAGGAGAGCGGAAAAAGAAAAAGTTCAAAACTTATTTCTAGCGGCAGAACAGGTTAAAAGATGGCTGATGTTATTTATTGTTTTTTTAAATCCTACAGGCTCTGACATGTTAGATAAATTTGAAAATGAGGTTTTGAAGCAATCCGTAAGACTTGAAAAAATCCGTGAGATTCCTCTATATGTCCATATACCTGCAAAATGACATAAAATCTTTATACTGTAACTTACGGACAATCCGTACAAGTTGACATGTACGGATATTACTTAAACTTGGCAAATTACAGATTTTTAGAATAAAACATTCATTTTCTGTGAAAGTGCTGTGTGAATGCTAGATGCTAAAAGATTTGTGCAAAAAAAAAAATACAGTTTGCTATTTGTTCTAAAATAGTCAAAAAAGTGAAATTAACAGAAAAGTAGCTAAAAAGTAGCTGAAAAAGCTGAATTTAGCACAAAGAAACAGAGAGAACGCTTTGCTGAATCGAGCAGCAAGAAGCTAAAATGACCACAAAAAGGTTAATTTAGCAGAAAAAAGTAAATTGGCTGACATAGCTAAAAAGTAGTTTAAATTGCAGAAAGCAGCCGAAAGAAGCATAAAAAGTTTAAATTAGCAGATAGAAGCTGATAGAAGTGCAAAAGCAGAACAGCTGCAAAGAGCAGAAAGGTATCTGAAAAAAAGCTAAAATTCGATAAAAAGCTGAAGGAAATTTTAATTAGCATTAAAAGGCTAAAGCAGAATCAAAACAAAGTTTATAAACATTTTAAAGGGTTTTATGGATGTTGAATAGAGCACTAATCATTTTCAATTAGAAAAAAAAAAGGCCAAAAAGGCCAAAACTTCAAAAAGTACTCAAAAATAGCTGAAATACCAAATATCATAGCCAGAATATCCTGAAGGAGATGGACGTTTTGATGTACAAATTTTTGAAACAGCACAAAAATTGTGCAACTATTTCATCCCAAATAGCATAAAAGGTTCTGGTGTGATTCATGCAGATCAAACTCTGGCACAAAATGAGAAACTGTTTTTTTTTTTAGCTTTTACGATGTGAGTTGTTCAAAAACCAGCTTGCGTGTCAACATTTTAAACAAACGTCTCACATAATCTGTTAGTGCTTGGACTAGTACGCCTCAGCTAGTGCCATGCCAGAAAAATTCAGCTAAATATTTGTGAAACCGACTGGAGTTACGGCCAGTTTCACAGCGTTTTGGATAAACATCTAACCAGCCGCCGACTTTCACAGATAATCAAGACGCATGGAGAAACATTTTATAAATCACACCGCAGCCGCCTGGAACGTTATCGAATCAATGACCGATGCATCTCTGCTTTGGATAAAAATCAAAGCAGCTCGAGTTTTGTGCCACATGCAGCTAAAATCCAACCAACCAAGAAGCTTTGGTCTGTAAAACACAATCTAACAGTTTAAAAAGCAGATGGATCGCTCCAGCAGCAGATAAATCTAAACACCCATGGACTGTGGGTTTACTCATGCTGGATGAATCATTTCTCAACGAGCTGCAAAGTAATCCTCAGGCGCAATACGTCACACACGACATAAGTCCCACCGTATCGTTGTGACCATGACTTCATGTGTTCTGTGGAGTTTAACGGCTCAAACGGACAAAGCATGAAACATGAGGATATGTGAGTAGGGAGGTATAAACAGCAGGCCAGTGTTGGGGGGAGTCGGCCGGACAACGAGCTCTCTTTATTCCATGTTTATGAGCTCGCTGACATGTGTTGAGACAAACGGAACAACTGGTCCAGGTCTCAGCCGTCACCGCTCCACAAGACCGGCTGCAAAGTCCTCGCAGAGCGGGGGGGGGTCCTTTTGCTGCAACAATATTTAGAATTTCTCACAGATAACGATTACCACGAGCAGACTGCACAGCCCGCCGTTTGCAGGCACGCCGACTTATTCCTGCTCAGCCGAAGCTTTATGGAGCTGAAACGTTTCCTGCCCCTTTTTTTTTTATTATTTACTCCCACTGCGTAACAGACCACTTTAAAAAACCAGCAGGAGGTGAAACTACTTCTCCTGTGGGGGCTCAAATAAGGTGTGCAGGGAGAATGTGTCCATGGTTTATCCATACATTATTACTGGAACAACTGGCACACAATAAAAAAGGTGAAAATGTGCCTGTTAAAAAAAGCCTGCTTGTCTAAAAACTCCAGCAGCAAACCAAATTTCTTCTTCCCATATTATTACGTTAGTCACCGTATTTACCTCAGTCATTGCACTTTTACAAGAACACAAATACTAATAGTCACGGGATACATTAAATCAGCCAGGCTAAAAACTAAAATAGTCTCCAACATACAGCATTCCTTCTCAGTGGGGCTGGAACAGTCAAATATTTTTGTAGCAATCTGTCTTTTGCTGGGATTAACAGTACTAGTGCAAAACTTATATATTTTTAGACCAAACTAGCCCACAATAAACACTTTTTAATAATTCAGCAAGCTGGGATCAGTAAGAGTAGTTGACTCAGCAATAAACCCAACAAAAAGCTAACATAATGTGAAAACTGAGAGATTAAAAAGGCTCAACTTCCATTCCAGAAAATTTCAGCCAGCATCGCACCTTTTAAACGCTATTCGTGAAAGTCTCTCCAAAATGTCTTGAAACGTCTGCAGAGGGTTCTCAAAGTTCCTCAGGCGAGTTGCGGTCTTGTTGCTTCAATGCGTTCAAAGAAACAGAGTCATGGCAGAGATCTCGAATTTCTGTCCATTTAATTTTAGAGCTCTAGAGCTGTATTTAAAGACTTACGAGAGAAAACAACAAAGACTACAAACCGTAATGTTCAGGTCTAAAAACCATACCTTACACCTTATTAGGGCTGCAGGATATTAGGAAAACCTGCCATGTACGAAAACAGTGATTAATATTAGAGATACACAGATATGAAAATTTCAGCCGATATCAATATCCGATATAATTATTGCTATTATGGCCAATAACCAATATTTACCGATATCACACAAACACACAAATTATATTATACAAATACGCACAAACAAACTTGGGTCTTTTTTGTTAGCATAAATAAACGACCAAACCTCTGACATGGCTCTACTTCAGTTGTTCCTGGCTGTGCAGCATCAATATCGTTATCATGATCAAATAGATGCCACTCAACCAACCATCTCCCCTCCCAAAACACAAACACAAAGCTAAAAAGTGAGAAATCAATATATCGGCCCAGTTTTACATATCGGACCGATACGATATTCTAAAAGATGTCCAATATGGGCCGATACCGATAATAATGCCGATATATTGTGCATCCCTACTTAATATTGTGATGAGAATATGACTTGTGCTAAATAAACAAATACACAAGTATATAGGGCTGTGTATTGGCAAGAATTTGGCGATACAATACATATCATGACAGGGGGTCACGATATGATATATCCCGATTTATTGCCATACTGTAAGCAAGGTGATATATTGCTATTTTTTTGTCCAAATATTCTATTAAATACCTGCCTTCTGTAACGTTGGAAAAAAGAGCGCAGAAGACATTTAATTTGGCTTAAAATACAGAAATTCTGACAAATAACTATTCGTAATAACTATTCGTAACCTTGCCTCAGCTTAGAAGGCAGAGGGTGTCGGTCATGAAGCTAATGTTTACTCACAATGCTAATGCTACCCTTACTCTCTGGTGCTCAAGAGGTAGAGGAGCCAADTGGCTGGCTCACTGCTGCCAACTAGTGGTCAGAGGCTGAACTACAACATAAAAATGAACGGCTGGCAGGAAAGTTGACRTTTTAAACTTTAATAAAAAAATCGATACAGGGCTTTAGAATATCGAAACAGTATCGGGAAATGAAATATCACGATATTTCAGTGTATCGATATTTTCTTACACCCCTATAAGTATGTAGTGTTCATGTCTTTCCATTTTCATGTATCTGAATTGCTAAGGTAAACACTGTGTTGGAAGGGCGGAGCCAACATAAATTGCTTATTTACATAAACGGGTCATTCTGAAAGGACCCCAGAACAGACAGAACTGACCAGGTGAAATCTCATTACCTGAAAATGATTTTGTGTAAAAAAATTATAATCTAATGAACATGCTTTGTATAGCCCACAGATTATTATTGTTCAAAGAATCGTAATTGGTGCCCTACAAACACCCATGTGCACAAATTGCTGTACAGATGACAAAACATTCAATCATACAGTCAGTCAAAATGGTTTATACAGAACTATTTAAAAGTCAGTATTACAAATGGTGATCAAAGGCCAGGGAGAAGAGACGCGTCATGCTTCATTTTGGGCACACTCGAGCAGCTGATCAGCAGACCTGAGGATGTAGCAGGTCAGAATGAAACTATTATAAAAACTGATGACAAACCATGACCGTCCACAAAAAGCAAGAAAGAATCTCATCCCTTGTTTTAGTGCCGCACTAAGAAGCAATCATCGGGGACCATGTAAAGATGTGTACACCTCTGGACCTTTCTTATCCTGCATTCTAATTCTTATCAGGACATCCAGTGTTCTGGATGCTGAACTCAGCTTCTTGTTGATTAGTCCTGTTGTTGCCTCCTGCCAGAAATGACCCAGAGAGGAGCTCTGTTAAACGATCTTTTCCCCCTAGGGGAGCAACAATGTTCACTTGTGTTTGGGTGGTCCGGTGAGGAGAGTCGCAAATGGACCAGCCTGGACTGGTTCAGCTCAGACTAGAGCTCCCCCCACCCACACCTTCCACTCTTCAACTCATTTCTCCCAGCAAGTGAAAAGACAGACCTGACAATGCCACCATTTTTTTTCTCCGCCTCGTTTTTAATGAGCTCCTGAACCCGTTGCAGCATCTCCATGAGGAGATTCAGTCAGCAGTTTTTATACATCGCACCACAAAAACAAAAAATAAAAAAAGCGGAACCGCCGTGAAATACACCAAAATGGGTTTTGATGCAGTCCAGCTCTTATAAATGATTTTCTTCCAGAGTCCAATCCATTGTAGCCCACTGGAAACCGATAGTGGCTAATTGCTCCTGCGAGCGCTCGGTTCGTAACGAGTCCACGTCTTTCACAGCCTGTCAGTTTTCCCTCATAAGTCTTTATTTCTAATGCCCCAGCCTTTTAATGGTTTCACAGAGCACTGCCCCCTCCCTGCTTTAGATCTTTAAACGAGTGAAGTAATTGCCTAAGATTGTTCAGGGTCCACGTGTTGTTCAGAAGCCCACCGGCCCGGTCCCTTAGCAACAGAAGTCTGGAAGCCTGAAGATGATTTCCTCCAACAAAATGGAGTCAAACTGATTTATTCAGCATGAGAGCAGCTATCCTCTAAATCTGCAACACCTTCTAAAATGGAAACAACCTTAAAAGATAGATGAAAAAACACATCTTTGGTTTGATATCATGGAGTGTAATTTGTTATTTTTGAACCTAGCAGGAGTCTCTAAGCACGGCCACTTGTCATCAATGAGGCGTTCGACAGAACGCCAGATCTCAATCACAGCTCATCTTCATATTTGGAAGAAATTAAGACGACGGAGCTGAAAATATTTCTCTTTTCTGGGGAAATATCTCAGACTTCAGAAAAGGGCAGACAGACCAGAAGCTTATTTGATTAAATCCGAACAGCTGCTTAATTGTTGTGGCGTCGTCCTCCATTATGGTCAAGATGAGCAGCTAAAAGCACAAACTTTAAGGAGTGAGTTAGATTAAATGGCTAAAATAACCTAAATATTTCTTCATTTTTAAGTTAAATTGGATTTAAAACAGATTTTTCAACACATTTATCTTTAGCTTCACTTATTTTGACTTATTTATTAAATAGATCTAATAAAGTCTCATGAAATTCATATGAATGTTTAAGTGTTTTCATTTTTTTAAAATTTATATTCAATTTCAGCAGTTGAAGTGGGCTGGTGGGCGGAGCCAAATAGACTGACAGCAGTTTTCCGAACCATGCTCAGAAACATTGTTTATCTCGTCTCAATTCATAAAACAGATTAATATGTGTAAATATATCACTCTGGGAACTGTTAAAGTTGTAAAATGTCATAAAAATAGGTTAAAATGAGCTAAAGAAGTTCAAATGTAGATTTAAATAGTCTATAATACTAAAATTTAAACGCAGCAACGCTTGTTTTTTAGGTTGGTATATGAAAGAGATTTGAAGAAGGTATTGGGATTAATTTACTCCTTTAAAAAGGTCAATGAAAACACAAAAGGGAGTGTGAGGTCGCCTGAATGGGTGCCTTCTTGATGGTAATGACCCACGGAGAAATAAATCTCCAGAGCAGCTGCATAGTATTGATGCTCAACAAGCCCTGTCAAGAGATGGCTTTGCATACATTGAGCAACACTGCGGGAGCTGGCCAGGCACCGCTTCAGCCCGCAGGTTTGCATTCCTCCACTAAATCCAAACACACATGAAATCCTTATTATGCATCAGCAGGCTTGATTGACAGCATCCTGAACCTGCCTGATGATGACCTCATCAGAAAGGCGGCTTCCACGCAGACTCATGCATTAACTCCATGTACAAGCATGTTCTAATGGTTTACTTCAAATGGATTTGGTGCCGCTGGCTTTCAGCTGGTCTGCGCTCAGCTTTGAGTGACAGATGCTTGTTGTGGCCTGGATGGTGGAGAGGAGGGCAGGAATCACTCGGTCAGGGCTAAAATAAAAAAGACCAGCCGAGCCGTGGTGCGGCTGGCACGAGGCACGAAGCCAGAGCTGCAACAGGCGGGGGTTGGACTTCCTAAGCAGCCTCGCTGCTAGCAGCACATCAGCAGCCCACAGTCTGAGACACGGCTCCCCTGCGCCCCTGCCTTGATCTACAATTACCATCCGTCACTTGGCATTTCATTGAAGAATAAAAGGGGCAGTTAATGCATGAAGAGGTAAATGGGTGAATAATTACAGTTTTAATCAGGCTGAAACATTTAAAATAAGAGCCTCCCACTGAATGTGAAAAGAGTTCGACTGCAGTGAGATGTTCAGCATCCAATAAAACGTCAGAGAATCCCGCTCTTGGATCGTTCCAGAAATTCAAATTTAAAGAAATTTTCTGCCCGATTGGCTGATGTTGACGACACAGCTGGGTGCCCGGGCTGTATGAGGGCGGGAGGGGGCCTGCTGCAGAGGAGCGGGGGGTTTGTGGGGGTTGTAAAGAGGATTACCAGGGGGGGCGTGAGGGGGGGCTTTTGTTAGAGCCTGAGAAAGTGTACAGGAAGAGTGGCCCACACTCAGAACTCTCACCTTCGTGATAAATAACAGGAAGCTGCTCTGAACATTTACACCCGCTTTTTACTCACAAAAATATGCATATTTGAGCGGCGCTGTGTTCGACTAAACTGCCTGTTTAGCATAAGCTAAAGGCTGCACGTTGGAGTGCCTCCGTGAGTTTTTTTTTTTTTTTTTTCTGTATCTGGCAGCCTGCAATGACAGAGTGTTGTTCACAGGGGAATAACCGGGCGGGAGGATGCTGCTGAGACGCAAAATTCATCACGTCTGTAAATGTAATCATTAAAAGACTCGGAGTCGGAGGCAAGAAATACGTCCCGCTTCTAAAGCAGCCAAGATTTGTGACCCGACTAACCCCACTTCTGTTGTTACAGAGCAGAACACAATTCAACATGCGAGGCATTAAATCCCATATAAAGACTATAAGTTTCTACTTGTGAGTTTTAGAGAGGGAAAAAAAAGTTTTTGGCTTTTCAAATTGGTTTTGATCCAGCTGGAAAGAAAATGGTGAAACTTCTTTTTCGTTGAAATAAATATTACCTGGCCAGAGTTAAAAACAAAAAAGCACACCTCTAAAATGCTGATAACGTTATTTATCTGACCTACGTTCTAATCCACTGGGAGAGAGGAGAGTGAGATGGAGGAAGAGAAAACAAGAGGAATCATTTAAAATATCTTCTGTACTTTGTCTGCATAATACGTTAAAGGGGACATATCTTGTAAAATCACTTTAACCCTTAAATACATTTTGTTGTGTGCGTGGAGTCTCTAG
The DNA here is from genome assembly GCF_001266775.1 of Austrofundulus limnaeus. Classification (NCBI taxonomy): domain Eukaryota; kingdom Metazoa; phylum Chordata; class Actinopteri; order Cyprinodontiformes; family Rivulidae; genus Austrofundulus; species Austrofundulus limnaeus. The sequence continues at coordinate 393,233 of NW_013952809.1, forward strand.
AAGTGCAATTGTTTCTAGATAACCATGTCTCCGCTATCAAACTACAAAAATGGCCGAACAGGTTAAAACGGCAGGCCGGGTCCTCCGAAGGCCGAATTCGTCGGCCGCATACGTCACAGCCCCGCGACGAAGGCCGTCCAAAACCGAAGACTCCTCCGATGCGGTCGAATAATACGTCCTTCCTTTGGCCTGAATCGAAGGACAGGTTTGATGGATCCTTCCCGGTCCAGCATATCCCATAATGCATTGCGGCACGACCGGAGAGTTTTTTATGCTAGTAATGGC
>NW_013952809.1:394810-398032 GCF_001266775.1 Austrofundulus limnaeus
TAAAAACAATAAATAACATCAAACAGCCATCTTCCAACCTGTTCTGCCTCTAGAAATAAGTTACTTTCCCCCCTCTCCTTTCCTCCTGCTTCACAGCCAGCGCTTACATGTCCGCAGCTGCCGTTGTATCGGTGTTGACTGTGATAGTCGTGATTATTTCAGTTCTCTTCCTGGTGCAGCTGCTCACACTTCACCGCTGGCAAACCCAATAAAAAAAAAGAAATGGGCCTATCGTCACAGTTGTGTCTTGTCTCTCAATCTGTTAACTTAGGGCCAGATACAAGCACCGCTAAATCCCCCTCCTTCAAACCCACAGCGTATTTCCTGCTGGCTTCCACATAAACAAACTGTGACTAGAACGGATTTCCATCTTCAAGATAAAGAAAAGTTTTTAGGGTGTTTGTATAATGAGTAGCAGCAGTTATCATGCAGCATAAAAGCTGCTCTGAATCAAAACTTGCGTTCATAATCAGCACGGAGAAATTAAAGCTGAGCCTGAACATCAAAAGGGTGGTACTCTGAGGTCTTTTCAACAAAATATGACACATAATAGCTGCAATTTGTGGATCAAAGATGGCGTGAATCACTGCAAATATATTTTGTTTTGTTTTTTTCCCCTCTTTGCCGCTCTTTGACGCCAAAACTCAGCTAAAAAAAAGCCTGAAAGGTTTGCAGCCAACTGTGTTGTTCTGGTGTGCAAACATAAGGAAAGAACAAACCAAGAACAATTAAATCATTCTTAAAAAAACCCATAAAAGTTTGGCTTTCAAACAACAAAAATAAGTGAAGGATTCACAGAGGAATATAAAAATGTACCGAGCTGGAACAGTTACAACGTGCCTTAAAGGGTAAAAAAAAAATGATTCGACACTTTTCACAGCTCTCACTTCATCCATCAAGTCTTCATAAAAAACTCCAACATAACCACGATTCCAGACGACATAGTTCAGACCGCTTCGATTCGAGAAGCCTCGGTGGATTATTACCTAATACTCCATCGCGGCCAGCAGCTCACCGGCCACAACAGGCCCTCGAGTCTGTTATCTCTATCCATGAACTTACGTAAAGTGCTTTCCACGGAAAGATTCAAAGCTTTGAGGCCCCTGGCCAGAAATTTCACTTGGCTCCGCTTTCAGAACTTTAGAGAACGGACAAAGGAGAAAAGCATCAGAGGAAACCAAGCAAACTCTTCACCTCTTTCCCCTGAAGCATTACTCTGTCCTGCAAATGGTCAGATCCAAATACTCTGCTCTGCGTGAAACGAAAAAAAAAAGGAGGTGAAGGAGAGAAACCGCCAATGACAGACTGTCAGTAACGGATGTGAACTGCTGCTTTGATATTCTGTGCTTGATGGCGGTAATTACCAAGAGTAATTACAGCATACATTATCTCCACCCCTTTTTTTTTTGTCAGATTCCCTCTCAAGTCTTTTCTCTCACCACAACAAACCTGAGAAAATTTCTCTCACTCAGTCGGACCCAGGAGATTAAATAATACAGCTGAAGGGAAGGGACCTGTCAGAAAACTGGCTGATGATAGTTTTTCACCTTTTCTAAATGAAACCTTGGAGATCGTCTCTCTCTCTGCACTTTACCTGGAACACTCGGACGACGGGGAACACCTGGAGAAACACTGCACATGTGCAGATGTGTGTGGAGTGTAGATGATGGAGATGCTTTTGTTTCTCCAGAGCTTTGACCACACAGCAGAGAGGACAGTGACTCACATTAACCACATCTTGTAGGTTTTAGTCTCATCTTTCTGTTTTAGCCTTTCATATGTTCCTCTACAACAACAACTCTTTAGCTTTATTCCCCCCTCTTCGGTTGTTTAAATATGCGATACATACATCTGGCTCTTGCCGAGTGTCATAATTATAAGATGGAAGAGAAGAGAGAAGATGAATAAGTACGGGATTTGGCAGAAACCCCGACATTCCTGAAACTAAACCAGCATTTGGCTCCTTTTTGCTTCAGTTCATCAGCTTTCTGTTGGGGATTGTGTGCACACAAACAGTGTCCTATTGATATGCACGAAAGAGAATATATTATTATGCTTGAGCTTTAAAAACAGGGCTTACTGACCGCATTAGACTGCGGGTTCCTGGAGTGGAACCTGCAACCTTTTACAGCACACCTGCTGCCTCTAACGACAGCAGGTAAATGAGAAGGTGGTGAGTGACATGAGGGTGAGCTGTGAAGGACAAGGAGGGTTAATTAGAGAGTTAACATTTATCTCTCTTAAAATACTGTCTTTGAAAGAGTTATCTACAATAGATGAGAAATTAATTTACCATAACCTTTCCACACGTCTGTTTGTGTCTATTTGCCATTTAGGCCCTGTTGGAGCTCCTAAAATGCCATTTCTGCATGGAGGTCATGCTATAACGATAACTAAAATTTAAAAATTTTCACAAAAACCACTTCCATGTGAACAGGCTCTTATGCTGCCAAACACAAACTGCTTCACATTTAGGCCTGTCATGATAACTCATTTTGCTGGACAATAAATTGTCTCAGAAATTTTCACGATAAACGATAATATCGTTCCGGAACCATTTTAAACTATTATAATAGGGATGCACGATATATCGGCATTAACATCTGTATCTGCCAATGTTGGTCGAGAGCCATGTCAGTGGTCTGGTCGTTTTTTACAATATCGAAAAGTGTGTTCGTGTGATTATATACTGTATGTGTGTTCATATAGTTTGTGTTCGTGTAATATTGATAAATATCAGTTAATAACAGTAATATTAATATCAGATATTGGCTGAAATGTTCATGTTGGTGCATCCATAATTATAATGATACAACACGTCCAAACCGTTTAAGCTGCTGAAAGCTGTAACATCGCTGCTCACCTCGATCCAATCTGGCACAATTTATTCTTTGTGCGTCTTCATCTGGCTTCATAAAATAATTGCGGTCCCTAAATGCTGCTTACAAAGTTTACGAAATGTACATGGTATAAAAAACAACTCTCGGCAAACCCAAGGTTTGGCACGATGTTCTGAGACGTCGACAGCTGAAAGAAGGCGAAGACCCTCCTCTAGCTACATGCCTGTTCACGGGGCTCTCATGGTGCAGAGTTTATGAGACCATGCACCTCACAAATGCCTAGAGTTCATTGGGCCTCATGCAAGAACCGTTCGTACGCACAGATTTGTTCTTAAGTTGTGCGTACGAGTGATTTAGGAGAATTTGTGGCATTCACCAATGT
>NW_013952809.1:398957-400851 GCF_001266775.1 Austrofundulus limnaeus
GTAATTTACGCAGCTCATTTACGCACGTTTCCAGAAGATAGAAGAGTTTGTTGAATCTGATGTGGCATGTTCGTATGACCCCTTCGTACGAACAAAAGTAAGAGAAATTTAGGAGAAGAATACGAACATGTTCTTGCATGAGGCCCATTGTCTCTATGCTAAAGGAGTAGAAAACCTCATTTTAATTTATAACATGATTAACTGATTTATTGCTCGTCATGAGGCCCACTCACAATGCATGCTGATGTTATGCAAACTCAATAAACCTGTGAAATATGAACACTGCACTCCTGTTATTGAGAGTATGACTCTGCCCTCTGTGAGCAAAAGGTGTGAATCAGGGCCCCAACGATACCCAACATAAAGAGGGAAAGAGGGACAAAAACAAGGGGACGTTGAGCCCCGCTTGCATTCACTACATATGCAAAACAAAACACAAAATAACCACAGCCGCAGCATCCAAACCAATAAGTCAGATGATGGGGCACATGACCCTCTATGAACAATAGGGTTAATCAAGCCTATTGTTAGGCGATGGCCCTCTTTTGCATGTGACTAACCTGTTTGTCCATGTGGAGGCAGTGCTTATAAGGCTGAGTTCACCTGAAACTCATCAGACTGAAGAAGTCTCTTGGAGGAGAGACAAAACGTTTCACTAAAGAAGAACCCATCCAGAGGACCTACTTATGTTTTCATTTTGATTTTTTTCTACCTGGATTACTGAGATGCATCAGGACATTAACAATAATGGTGCTTTACGTGCTGTGTGCACAATCCAGGAAGAACAGATTTCTGCAGCTGTGTGTTGAGTGACCCACAGCTTCAGTCTTCTCATGGTTGGACATGTGTCAAATATTTGCAGACAAAGAGATCTTTGACAACATTCTGTTATCTCCTCCTGCGCTGTGAGAGAAAACCACCACGATCAAACTGAGAGAACCAAAAGAACAAGAAAGAAATCGGCCATAACTCCTCTGTAATCCCCCCCTCTGAGCCCCCCGCATCTTTAATTACCTGGACACTCGAGTCCGAGGGCTGCTCTTGTTCCTCTGTGAAAAGACGAGACTTCTTATTGCTCATTACAACAGGCTTAAGCTGATCAAACCCTCTCATCTGACACAGAGCCGGCAAAAAAAAAAGAAGAACTAATCAAAACAGTGATTAGCCCCCCAACTCGGAGGCAGAGCTAAGCCACAGCAGGGGGTCTCCTCTCCAAAACCACTGTCGAATTGTGGAGGACTGTTCTGACAAACTCGAGCCTGGGAGAAACAACGTAAGCTGGGTTGTGTGTGGAAGGCATGCGGTGTTTTTTTTTTTTAGCCAAACAAAGACGTAGCGTGGCCGATTCCAAAATGGGAAGTGACGGCTGTAGAAAAGAGTCGCCGAGCTTCTCCCAGAACCTCCAGGCTCTCAGCCAGCAGCAACCGAAGGCTGTTCAAGGAAAATCATGCTTATTTAGAAGATAATAAATGAGTATTTCCTTCTTGTTATGGCTCTGTTTGTGAGTTTTCCTCCTCGTTTGTTGCTCTGCTCCAGCCAGCAGCTTTAACTCCACATGGACTTCCATCATCGATGTTTTTCCACACAAGGTCAGGTCCTGAGCTTTATTTACACCTAGACTCAACAAACCACACAGAACATGATTTATTGTTCGTCTCCAGTGCTACTTTAATAATACAGCCTATAGCTCTGTATTATCCAGGCTTAAATCATACCACTACGAATATAAATAACTCAACAGAAATTGTGTCATTTTTAATTTTAATCACCTTCTAAATTCAGGGCAGGTTTATAAACAAACCGTTCACACATTCAGCAGAAAATAACCAACACCAGTTATCTGCGGCTATAATTGTGACCAACATTCATTATATAGTGACTCCGGGGCGGGGGG
>NW_013952809.1:402091-413832 GCF_001266775.1 Austrofundulus limnaeus
ACACACACACACACACACGTGTGAACCCCCCGTGCTGAAATGGGCGGGACAGAGCGGAAGTTGGTTCTTAAAGAGACAGAGGCCAATTTTAAGGCGTTTAGAAGAGGAAGTGATGAGAAGATAAGTTTATTTTCTATTTAAACATAAAAAAACATTTTAATAACAACTAAAGGTGACATAGATACTTTATTATGGTATAGTATTTAAATGTATGCCTGAGAAACACATAATATTGCCCCTTTAAGGTCCTTAATATTTATAATGTTCAACCAGTGGACACTTATTAAACAAATTCAGCAACATCTAACTTCATGTTAGCCAAATAATTTACAAGATTTTTAAATCTGCTGCACATCCTGTCATTAAAACCAATAATTAGATTCAGGAACTGGGTCTAAACGTAAAATAAACAGTCACCTCTGCATTGACCCTAATACCAGGTGGAAACACATCCCAGTCCTGATAACGAAGAAGCGTGAGCGAATTTCTGAGCACCGCCGCAGCATCATTATTTACTTTCCAGATTAGTTTGGCCACCGCTGACCCTGAGAAACAACCCGCAAATGCATTCTCCACAACCATGTGACTCGAATAAGCAAACTGAATCATCGTCAGTTTCATTTGTTCCGAGTGGACGCGACATGAGAGGAGGACGTCCTCGCAGTAGTGTCGTACGATGAAGCCAATGAAGCCGGCTGCGGATGATTCTGGACGTTTTTGGTTCATAGCTGAAATTATGAACAAATCTGAATACAGGCGCGCTCTCCTGAAGGAAAGCCCGTGTGCATCGGCCAATTACTCCAAGCCACTCCTTGGTTAATAGAAAAATAATGAGCCGACCTCGGGCCGTGACATCTGCCTCAACAGGACTCCCCTCGATTTTGCCTCCACTTTCTCTTAACGCGATGTGCCAACTTTCGTGGGGACGCCGATTATATATTCCACAGGAATCTGGAGCTGAGCTGCAACAAGAAGCATCTCTGGTGATGCGCATAATTACTTCGCTTTTTCTGGAACTAATAAAACTTTAAAACCTGCTGACTCAACATTAGGGAGACAAGAATTTTCAGAGATTACGACGTCTGGAGATGTAACGAAAACAAGTGATATAAAAAAGCATTTAATCAGCTCAAATTATCATTTAGACTAACTGATTGTTCAGCCATTAGTGCATCCGTGCCATTAAGAGATTTCCAGTTTGGTTCTGGAAAAACTAGATAAGGAAGACAAGAAAGCTTCAGGCTTGCAGAGTGGATCATGATTAATGTTTAACCAGCTCACAAATCACCCCATGGTATTAAAAAGCACACACAGTATCATTACTGTGACAGGCAATAAAATAAGATACACTGCATGTTACAGGATATTCATCTTTTTATTAGGAAAAGAAAAAAAGATGCGGTCTGGATGCTTCTCTACACGCAGCATTTAGAAAGAAACAAAACCCATCAGAAGACAGCGGAAATTTTCCTCCATCTTCATTCTCTGTTCTCACTTCACAGCATTTAATGTGTTCAGTCTTCCTTCGAGTCATTTATCCATAGTGAGTTTATTTTATTTTATTTGTTTAGTCAATGATTCTGGCATATTATTTTAACCCTGATGCTTAATGCCACTCTAAAGGTGGTATCTCATCGGACAGCGACCATTGACGAGGAGTTGGAAACTGTAATTTGGAAGAAAACTGCATAAAACCTGCAGATTTTTTAGTTGCAGTTTTACTGAATTCTGTGAGTTTGCGACCAGTGAGCCATGTGTTCTTTGTTTTAACAATGCTTCTTGGCAATGAATCTTATAGCGGGCAACTGACAGGCAGAAACTGGTGTTACCAGAAGCTCAAGAGCAACAGGAAAAAAAGCTGTTTGGCAGAGAGGATTTGGCAAAATTTTCATGTATGCAACCCAAATACTCAGCTCTACTTCTCATCCCACAAATGTTCCTTACAAATGTTGCACCATTTAAAAGGGAAATTAACAGGCTTCCCAACAATATAAGACTTATTGTCAAGAAGCATTGTTACAACAAAGAAATAATCTACCAAATAAATGTCCTTACTTTTTGTGGTATATACTGTACAGTATATCACAGCCTATGTGAACAGCTCACAAAACAGTAATCTTGGACGTGCACTTTTATCGTCGTCTGCCTCCATCCGCGTTATCTGCCTCGGCTCGCTTTCTACCCACCTTGGCAGCCTCCCTCACGTTTATGATTTAATCTACTTGAGTGCACTTCTGAAATGAAGATGAGCAGATTTGGGCTATGTTTAACAATAATAATTATCAGATGTTTTTTGTCGAGAGCTCAAATACAGGCGTCAAACCACAGCTCTGACGCTCTTCAGAAATGCCACAATGATATTTTGATGGGTTTCAGACAAGTTGAGTACTGTATTTAAAAAAAAGGGGGGGGGGGTGTTGTGTATTTTCCATGCACATTATTCAATTCATAGCACAATCAAATAAAGCTAGCTAATCTAAACACACTGAAATTGGCCTTTGCCTCTTTAGGAAACCTCCTACTGTTTCAGACATTCCCACTTCAGCACGCATTCACACCAAATCTTCAGGGGAGGGGTGCACTGTGTGTGTGTGTTTGTGTGTGCGTGCTTGGGTGCAGACTGAGCTCAAGGGAGGAGCTTTGTGTAAATAGGCGGTGCTTTGTACCATGAAGTGTTTAGGCAGCTCCACATGGCTGCAACAAGAGATCCAAGGATTTATCAAACATGCATGAATGAGTCAAAGCAACACTCTGGGTGTTTGTTTGATGAGGGAATGACATTATAACATGATTTAGAGCTCAAAAAAGTTGCTTTTACATAATAAATGCTCCCCATTTAAGAGAAAATGTGTCACACAAACTTTTTGAACATTATCAACAAGATTGCCTCTAATGCCGTTCGCCAACTAATCACTAAAGGTTGCAGCCACTTCAGAAGCCTTAAAGTGTTGTTGACATTAAATATTTACAATAAATGTGAATGCATTTTTGGAAAGATAACATTGATAACATATTGCAAAAAAAAAAAAGTTCACGCCACTGAAATGAACTGTTGTTGATATACAGTATTTACATGTGAAATAACAGGAAGTGATGACAAAGGGGAACATCTGCATATATGGAAGTTTTCTTAAAGAGTTTCCCTTCGAGGTCACTTCCTGTTTCACTTTAGCTGAGCCAAGTTCAAAAGAAAATATGAGACAAAATGGGTAAAATCATGTGTGTTATGCCAAGTTTCTTGAATATGAAGATGTTTTCTATTTGAATAATATGTAAGTCACAGGCACCATAAGAAAAGCACGATTCAGTTTTGAAATTAAAAACAGTCCAGCTTTGCCTGGGCTTCTCCCCATCCTCCCTTTGTACATCTTTGTGAACGTGGATGTGATCAGTTGGTAGTTGGCCTTTTTAATGCTCAGAATTCAAACACATCAGCACAAAATTCAAACATTTTCTGGTGACAAAAAAAAAAAGAAGCCACAAACACAGCCTTGCCAGCTGCTCGACCTAACTCCCTCTGCATCGTGCAACTGCTAAACGAGTCCAAACAGCAGGGCTGGTGCCAGCGTGCCATGCTCCACGCTGAGACACTGGGTCTCTTTGTACGGTGAGACTCCTTTCAGACAGGAGCCGCAGGAGCACTCACACTTGGATGAATACACCACAGAGAGAGAGAGAGAGAGAAAGAAAGGGGTGGGGGGCAGGTGGGTTGAAGTTTCCACCCACCGAGCAGGGTGGTGGTCACACAAAAAGAAAATAAAGAGGGTTATCGTCTGAGAGGAAACTTGCCACGCCAGAAATGTTCGTAAATCTGAGCCGAATTTCTAAAATGGCACAAATGTCCTGCAGGAGACATGCTGCTGCGTGTTTGTGACAAAAGATAGAAATGTGCAGCAAAAGCAGACTGTACAAAGTGCACATCCATCACCGTGTCTGCTATTGAACTTTAAGAAACATGATCGGTCCTGATGAAGAGGATGATGATGATGGGGGGGTGGACTGGGAAATCACAAAGAGGCAACATTCAATCTAAGGGAGATAACAAAAGGCGGCTCTGGATGGCAGGATGCCCCTGGGGTGATGATGCTGTTATTATGGTGGAAAGGGCTGCAGAGATGCGGCGCGGGGCAATTACAGACCCAAGGACCGACTGGGGGAGGGTCCGAACATCCGATCCATGAAGTGTTCTCCCTCCAACGCTCAGAGAAAGGGAGGACTAACCCAGTAAATAAAAAGGACATGAAGCAGTAGATGATGTACGCTTCATCAGCTGCAGTAACGACCACGGCTATCCCAGTGGAAAAATTAAGAACCGTTTTTGTGTCATCACCAGGATCTGAAATGAACCTGATCCAGTGCTGGTTTGGATGATCTCAGCGGGACGTACGTTACAAGAGCTCTCGTTACGGATGAATCGTCTGCGGTTCTCGTTCAGAGCTTCAGCAGACACCGTGGTCAGCCCTGTCCTTTATCTTTAACGTCACTCCACTTTGGAAAGTTCAGCCCGTTCTCCAGCAGACCCAGCTGGAGAACAGAAGAGAACGACCCAGTCCCTGGGTACCGCTCCATTCATTGGGTCTGCTGAGTGTTGTCGTTCAAGGCGTAGATAACAGAAGTGAAAACAGATCGAGTTGCCAGCAGGAAAGAGTTTTACACGATACAGTGTGACTCTTTTCCAAACTCTTACTCAGGTAACTTGAGCCTCTGGTAAAACCCCACCGCTGTCGCCCCTCGTAATATTTATGGAGCTCCTTCTAAAGGCGTCACAATGAGCGGTGAAACTTGAAGCTCGGTGGTGTGAGATGTGACAGTTGGCACCGCAAGGATCCCAAAATCCTCAGCTACATCTCTACCCACCCCCTGTCGGCACGTTCTTTAGATAAGCTCTTGTTGAACATGGTGCTCAAATCCAAGGTCCTGCAGCTGCACAACAATGGAGTCAAACCGCAGCAGACAGACGCTCACAGCCGGAGTCTAGGTGACGGGTTCCTGTGAGGACGGTTCACACTCGCAGGCGGAACCGGATGAAGAGGAGTTTGTAAACGTTGGGGATTACAACAACCACAGCTTATCGGGTAAATGTTAGAAGATTTCTGAAGAAACTCTGAAGGGTGCCGATGCTATGGACATAAGTTTGGTAATAATCTAAATGAAGGAGAAAAGCGTTTTGATGCTTAAAGATAAAACTGCTGCCAGAGGATTATTATGGTCACCATAACCACAGACCTGTGTCTCTCACTCCCTGACTCGTGATGTGTCCAGGGGTGTAGGAACGTATAAACTGAATACTAGTGAGATTTCATTTCCTGATACTGTATTGACTCTGAAAAGCCCTGTATCGATTTTTAATCAAGACTTGATGGATGGATGTTGCGAGGAGAAATGTGAAAAATAAAACACAGTTCTCACTGTTGTTCAGTGTTATTCTGATTGCATAACATAAACTCAATTTAATCAGATTTTATTCATGTAGTAGTAGTTTTATTATCGAATGTGTCATGCACCATGGTGCCCAGCCCACACGGGCTCACAAGAATCATTAAAACATATACATACAAGTGGACCCAAGTAAACACTCTTCAAACAAAAAGTGTCCTCTTCCTGAGGTGCCAGCCCTTAAAAATAAACTGAGCTAACTGAAACACAAAATAGTTAAATACTTTATCTTCATCAATTAAAATAAAAAAAAATCTGGATAAACATCAAGAACTTTATAAAATAATGCATTTCTCAAAATCATATATAAAAATTTAACCCAAAATCACAAAGAACATTTACGATTTTTTTTTGGCGTTGGGGGTGGGCAATATCTGGCCTAGCTTACAGTATCGCAATATATTGTGATATATCATATATCATGATATAGATTAGAGCTGCCACAAATGATTATTTTTATAATTGATTAATCACAGATTATTTTTTTCGATTAGTCGACTAATCGGATCATACGTTAATTGAATATCAAACATAGCGCTTATCGTGCCAGAATGCAGCTGCTATTATATAACCATCGTTAGATTTTAGCTATATGCTAACTAAAAATAACTGCAGTGGAAGGCAAGTTCTGCTCTGCAGATATTGCACAGGTTTCTCTTTCATTTTCTTAAAATGATCCCACACTTTTGAGCTCTGTTGCTGGGTAGCCATGATACCAGAGCCTGTCTGTATAATGTCTTGTGACGTCCACGGCCTACCCCAGTTATCACTACTGTGCATGTTTGTCAAGGACAGAAAGGCAGATGTGGCAGTGGAAGGTGTCAAAGCAGTTTGGAGAGAAAAACAAAGTAAAGAACAACAACAACAAAAAAGAAAACGATTAATCGATTATTAAATTAGTCATCGATTATTTTAATAATTGATTAGTCGTCGATTAATCGACTAATCGTGGCAGCCCTAATATGGATCATATCACTAAATCCTTAAAAACAAAGCCGGCTCTGCAGTTTTTTCTCTTTTGCTGGCCTTGTGAGGATACATGGGTGGGCAAACTTCGTCCTCGAGAGCCACTATCCTGCATGATTCCTCGTTTCTCTGCTCCACACACCTGATTAGAATGAATAATCAGCTTCATGATGAGATGATTCAGCCACTGAATCAGGCGTGTTGAAGCAGAGAAACAAAATAAAACATGCAGGATAAAAACTCTCCAGGACCAGTCCTGATATAGCATCATACTATTATATGAAAACAGAGAGCGGGGACAAACCGGACCATCTGTTCGTCCCCTCAATGGCTCAGCATACTTGAGCCATTAATACAAATTAAATGTTTAATTAAAATATTAAACATAAATACGAATGTCAGCTTTTGTAACAGAACAAATACAACAAATTAGGCAATTAGATGACTTCTTATAAAAACCCTAAATGGGTTTAAGTTAAGCTAAAACATGAGGCTACAGATGATAAGTTGGAGCAGATTAGGAGAGCCAAACTTCCCATCACTATCAGTGACAGACGAGTTAACGAGAGGCAGACAGAAGGGGGAAAGCAGACTGAAGCCTCAAGTTCAAGAAGATAGAAAAGCAGCTTTGTTACTTTAGCTAATCAGATCATGAAGGAGATCCCATTCCAGCAAAACCCAAAGTTTTCCTCCAAGAATGTTTTAGTGAAGTCTAAATGTTTACACGTTTCACAGAAATGGTGACGCAAACATTTGAGCGAAATAGTCCAGAGAAACGATCCAACCCCACCAGACGTGACGGACGAACGAGCGCGGAGGATCACCACCTGCAGATAAATCGTTACATCTTCTTTTTGAAGACACTTGAAATCAACCGGAGAGCGAGGAGAACGCCCGCCCAACGAGCGCCCTGCCGTCAGGTTTTCAGCAGATCAGCGGCGAAGCGATGACACGAGTTCTTAGCTCGACTCTGAAGCCCCTGGCAGGGAGCCAGAGCTGCGACGTCGACCTCTGCTTTCCAACGCGTCTGTCCTCTTCTTTCAGTCGAGTTTGATTTTCACTCCTCCCTGGATGAGGATTCATTGATTTACACTCGTCACCCCTTTTCACCTGAACAAGAAAGTGCATGTGAGCTGACGGGACGGAGAGAGAGATGTTGCTGCACCGATGAGAAGTATTGATCTGACCTCTTGGCCTGCCCGGCTTTAGGAGCAGCAGCATCGTTCACACTTCACAACAATGTTTCCACTAATCAAACGCTAAGACTAAGCCACTGATGATCCCAGTGTTTCTAAAATAAGAGCTGAAATTCAGTAACTTACAATATGCCTCATCGTACTCTGCTTAAATCAGAACAGTTCTCGCAGCAATAACCTGCTTCAGCTTCAACAGCACAAGATGTTTCTGTCCATCTGTATCAAATGAAGAATAATTAAGACTTCCTGCAGTCAGGAGGCCAGAGCGAAACAAAGGAGGGCGGCCTGAGGAGGGAGGAGGAGCAGAGCGGGGGGAAGGAAGCTCAGTGTTTGAAAGAGGGGAGGCGGAGATCTAAAAAAAAAACCATCCTGAAAACACTTCAGCTGTGACTTCAAACATTTTATTCTCATTTTAATGCTTCGGATTAATTTTTACCCGTCAGAAAAGTCGATTTTGTCGTATTTACAGCACAACATAACTGACTCTAACTTTGTGCTTTTCTTTTTTACAGGACATTCAGCTGAAACGTTCAGGAAGCCACAGTTACTGACAGCCCAGACATCTGGCAATCACTGTCATTACGTAAATTTAATTAACCATTTAAAATCTAGTTTTGCTCTAAATGAACTCAGGGGCCAGCGGACTGAGCCCTGTGACAGATCATCCATGGAACAGGCTCACCTCTCTGACAGTTTGTTCTCACGCATACTTTTAAAAATCAAGTCTTGTTTTAAATAAACTCATCATTGGACCGGACTGAGCTGACCCACGGGTTGAATGTGGCCCCCGGGCCACCAATTGAATAACACGTGGACGCCATTTTGAACCAAACGTTTTGCTCCATGAGCTTTTGGGAGACTCTAGGATCTACTTCCTGTTTCTATAAAAGCCCAGGATATTAGTTAATAATTATACTAACAATTACCTTTATTATTGTTTAGTCTGGTCATTATATGTTTATTTTTAATTAGTCGCTTAATTTTTTTTGCAAATAATGAGTGGAAACAACAAGAAAGGATTAATTAGGTTATTTATTCTTAGGAGTTTGAGTCGTTATAGTTAGAGGACTCGTTTTATTAAAACAATATAAAACTTTTAAAAATATAGATCCTGAATAAATAGATCTAAATCCTTATCTGTGAGGAGCAGTAAGATGGAAAATATTTGGATTTCTGGTTGTGGTTCGGCCAAAAAAACGTTGCAAAAAAGGAAGCAGATGGGACGAGACTTTATGGCCTTTGCTTTCATAAAAGCATCACTGCCGTTCAGTAATATTGTTCCTTTTTTCCTCGGTTTGTCAAGATAAGAAAATGCAAACTGAAACACAAACTGCAGGCTCTCTGCAACATAAAATATATAAAAAAAATAAAACAAAAGACTGCTGGACCTCTCTGCAACACAAGGCACCGACCACCAGGAACAATGCTGCTGCTGTTGATGCCACACATATTTTCCGCCTGCAGTTTGGGAGAGAAAGAATCTGCTGCTCTGTGGCTGATGGACGTGCCACACAGCACACACACAAACACACACACACAACCAGACCAAACCCCACCCCTGAAGCCCCTCCATCCACCACGCTGAGCCTCATTCAAACCTGGACTTCATTACGGAGCGCAACGGAAATCATCACTGGCAATCAGGAGGAATTTACAAGACAATGTTCCAGACAGAAAAACACACAGAGAGGTTTTTTTTTTTTCTGTTTTACATCAGGCCAGACAGAGAAAGAGTCATCCCTTCTAAACATAAAAAAACAATAATTTAAAGATTTGTCTCATTTCATTTATGACATCATCATAAACATGATTTTTACGGAAAAAGAGCAAAGCTAAAACACATCTGTCATTTACTGTTTTTAAATATCTCCTCCTATCAGTCCTGATCTAAATAAATCTGTTTTATTATTTTTTTTTTTTTACCATTTTGGACATTTTTATACCTGCCGTCTGATTGATCCCAGGCAGATGTAACAGCATCTTTGTTTACGTCTGGTCTGGCTTCAGCAAAACTAAACGAGACGTGTGCCAGAAACGGGACGGCCCTCTGAAGAATAACGTACAGAACATTTACTGAAAAAAGACCAGCAGCTGGTAATAAATATTAACTCTAACTTAGAATGCATTCTTTTAAAATAATTCTAATCCTGTGTTTATTTTGATCTATGTTTATTTTTATTGTTACTATCTTTAATTATATTATTATTGCTACAGTTGGTAATGTCACATAGCAATATACAGTTTCTGTGGATTGATGTATGTATCTGCTGCTGCCACACCTGAATTTGGGACAATAAAGGCTGTTTCTATTCTATTCTATTCTATTCTATTCTATTCTATTCTATTCTATTCTATTCTATTCTATTCTATTCTATTCTATTCTATTCTAGTCTATTCTATTCTATTCTATTCTATTCTATTCTATTCTAGTCTAATAATCAATGAGAAAAATGTTGTTTTATTGTGGTGATTAAAGCTGACTAAAAAAAACACAAAAATACACTATATTTCCTAACATTTGCCTCTAGTAGAATTCAAATAATTTAACGTTATTTCTATAAAATAATAGGACCATGTTTACTTAATAATAAGACAAATAAAATATTAAAAGAGTCCTCCCTGCAGGACTTTGTTGGCTCCTTTTACTGTGAGGGGAAAGCTGCAGAAATGAGGAGATCCTGGGGCCTTGGACTGATCCAGCAGGACAGAACCAACACTGGATTATCATGTTCAGATGATTTATGTTTACAGAAATGACTCCCCTGGATTAAAAATCATTATGTAAGAGAAAACAGAAAGATCCGCTCTGACTCATTTATGTCCAGTTATCCAGTTTGAGTTTATTTCTTAACCCCATGTGAGGTTTAATCTGATTTATTTAAGTTAAATTCACATTTTTTTTTACTTACACCAAAAACTGATGCTTTAATATTTTTGTTGTTAGATACAAGAGATATAAAGTAATTTAACAAGACTTAATTAAGTTAGTTATTTAGTAAAGATAATTTAAATCTCATCAGGTTTGTTGTCTAAACTGACAGGTTTTTATAATCCAGCGTGCTCAGAGATTATTTTGGTGTCAGTGTGTTTCCAGGCTCACGAGGAGCTGTGATTTCCCTGCTCTTCATCCTCCTCCTCTTACCTTTTTGTGTCTGTCTTTGAAAGGTAAGGCAGGCCACGGCATCTCCTGCACAAAGTCCTGCCAGTGTTTCTGGTCCTGGTCGGACGAGACGAAGACGATCTCCAGCTTGTCCTTGTGCTCGGACGCCTTCTTGAAGCGGCCGTAGAAGTCGCTCAGGCTGCCGCTGAACTGCCTGCAGGGGCCGTTCAGGCTGCAGCCGAAGAACAGCCCGACCAGGGACAGCTCGGCGCCCAGGGACTGCACGTCCACCTCGGCTTTGGAGCCGTCGACGAGCCGCTCCCCGAGCAGACCGAGCAGAAACTCCGACATCGCGGCGCCACGGAAAGCCCTGCTTTTCCAGGTAAACCAAGCCGGAGCTTCCCTCCCTCCCTCCGTTCCCCGCGCCGCGGAGCCTCCGGTGTGAGGTTTTTACGTGAGCCTCGAGCCCGCGCGAGGCGCAGCTGTGTGTCTGTGTGTGTTTGAGTGTGTGTGTTTGAGTGTGTGTGTGTTTGAGTGTGTGTGTGTGTGTGTTCGCCTCCTCTCTGTGTAGGAATGCGCTCCGTTTAATCACCCCGACTGAAACAGCGGCTGCGCTCTTTTTTTATTATTATTATCAACAAACCGCTTATTTGATCATCGCAAACACTTTATATCTATCATAAAACACTTCCAATTTAATTTTGTATTTTATTTATGTAATAAAACCTGTAGATTAAATTAGGCGAAATAAATGTCTTCATTGTTTGTTGTTTTTTGTACCCCTCAAACACTGTTTTCGTCAAATAAATCATATTAAGTGTTAGACTCTTATAAAACGCACTATTTCTGCCACATTAAAGAAGCTGCATGATTTATTAAGTTTAATTAAATATATGAAACAGCAAATTTCTAGAAGGCTGGAATTAGACTTTTAAGGATTTGCTGCCATCTTGTGGTCATAATGAAGAAGACACTGAATTTATTTTCTGTTTTTTTCTGCATATTTTGTACTTGTTCTTGTTTATATATACTGTGTGTATATA
>NW_013952809.1:414977-419813 GCF_001266775.1 Austrofundulus limnaeus
TACTACCACACCAAATTTTAATTCAATATTTGTAAATCTGACAAATTAATGATTTTTTTTGTGTTTTTGTTAAGGAGGAGGGCGTTAACTGAAAATTTTCTGTATTTTACCTTTTTTTAATTATAGAAAAATCTGAAGGCTTAAAGAAAATAATGTGGTCAAAGTACAATCTCGAATTACACACAGGACACCAATTCAAAGTTAGACTTAATGAGCATTTTACCAAACCTTTTCAGCGCCGGCCAGCCATGTAACTCTGCACTTTAGGTCTCAGACAAGTTGGCGCTGATTCATCACAAAACAGGAGATTATAACAGTTTCTTCAGAACCGAGTCACGCTTCCTGGAAATGACATCGTCAAACGAGGGGACATGACCTCACCTGGTGACCCAGTTCTCAACCAAGAAATTCCTGAACTTGTAGAAACAGCATGTGTTTGATTGTGTTGTATCAATGAGAGGCGTGTAACTAGATAGTCCCAGAGGAACTAATTGTTCTCACAACAACTTAATGACAGGATAAAAATAAACTGATTGCACATTATTATAAAAACATGTACGTGTGAAGTGCATTTGAAAGTCAATAAAAAATTATTTCTTATAAGTCTATCCATCATTTTGACAGATTAAAGTTAACACCCCAATTAATATTACCATTCTGTTTTTATTCTCTGGCTCTGGATCAGACTCTGACTTCATCATGTGAGGCTGGACCGACAAGTCTTCCCTTGTTCACATCTTTTGATTCATTTGTAAAATAAAAGGTTTCTGCGCTGCTATACAGTCGTAAACCCCTCTATCAAACTAGAATGGACCGGTCTGGAAGCTGGCACTGGGCATGATGTGAAGCACCTCGTTTGGATTTAAAGAGACAGCCTCAAAATGAGACACCTCAGAAAAGAGGTGAAAGAGGGGCTTGTGGAGTTACATTAAGGAGGAATTCAAAACACTGCTGTTCCACTTTATATAGACCCCAACTGAATGATTTAAATGTGAGAAAGAAGGATCTTTAAGCCTGATATGTCTACTTGAAGTGCAATCGTTTCGTTTCATTGTTTGCATGTAGTTATTGGGACCAAAGTCAGTAATTTTTGTAACAGCGTAGAAAAAATTACGTGTTCATTTGGTTGATGTGGATTATCTTTTCAGCTTGTTTATTGTGATGGGTAATTTTTTTTCCTTTCAAAAACTTATTCATAAAAAAAATATATATATATATATATATAATTTTTTATACAATAAAAACAAGTCACAAATAAAAATGAATAGCAGCAGAAAGAAGAAATAAAAACGTATATCTTCTCCTTTTTTCCAAAAGTAAATTGAAACAATGACAATCTACAAATAACAAAAACAAAACAAAACAACATCAACCCTTCTTGAGCAGCATTTTTTTATAGATACACATTATACTATTTCATCTACAGGCAACTTTTATCATTGATCTGGCATCTTTAACATCACTCTCCAGATTATTCCATAATCTTGTTCCTCGAATTGAAGTACAAAATAGATTATGGCAGGATTTGTTTGAAACCTCTCAGTCAGGAAAAGGCCAGTGTGTGGCAGCCATCTTGAATTGGGTCAACTCCAAGCGTTGATTAATTCTAGATGTTCAGCCATCGATTCATCCAGTGGTTCATGAGATGTTTTGCTAACAGACTGATACAGGCAAAAACATCATCGCCCCATCGTCTTCTGCATTGATGATAAGAGCACAAATACCAGATTCTGCAAAGATATTAAAAATGCTTCAAAGCTAAAGGTGGGGAAATAGATTGTAAAATGGTTTTAAGGTCCAGTTGTGTTTGAATCACAGCTCAGGGATTTATTAAAAATAACATATGCCTCCTTCATTTATTCCATGTGTTTGAAGTCATGGCAAAAAAGTAGAAAAGAATCCACTTTAATTTTCAGATGAAACACGGACAAAAGCAGGTGCAGCAGCTGCAGTCTGGAGACGAAACGTCGAATTCTCACAGTTGTCCAAATCACAGAGCAGTTCTGATTCCTCATCGGAGGTACAACTGGCTCTTCATCAGCGCCGACACCTGCACGGTCCTGATGGAAAACAGGAAACTGGGGAGTTTTAAAAATCAGGCGTGTGCTCTATTTTTAGTAGGCAATCCCAGAAGATAAATTATCTTCTCTGGCTGCATTGAAATCATTTTTTTCTTTTTATCCCACAGCTGCAGCTGGATGTTTGCCTTTTAATTAATCTTTGATATCTTTCAGCGTCACCATGAAACTCAGTTGCTGGTGAAAATTCGGCTGCGAGGCCTCGTATTGTTTCTGCGGTGCCCTATAACGGCCACAGGACTGTGCAGTGTTTTGGCAGGTTATTGGCTCTGGTTTGGTTATTAATTATCTCCCATCCCTGCAAGCAAAGGGCGGGCGATAATGTGTTTCTGTCTCTTCCAAAATATCCCAAGAACCACTGAACAGTCCTGATGCATCTCAGTAATCCAGGTAAAAAATCAAAAAGAAAAAAATTGTATAGGTCTTCCGGACGGGTTCTTCTCTAATGAAACGTTTCGTCTCTCCTCCAAGAGACTTCTTCAGTCTGAGAGTTTCAGGCAAAATTCAGGCTTTTAAGCCCTGCCTCCATGTGACTGATACTCACATCGCATGGCTATCGTTGACACCTAATTAACACCTATTGTTAACAGGGGGTGGAGTGATACTGGCAATAGCAGCACTGTAGGAGTGGGACAACTGAAAACGGAGGCCTCCACCTCCGTTTAATGATGGACGGTCTTCACAAAAATGGCTTCTTTTACTCCTCTCTCAAACCAACGTTCCTCTCTATCAAGAATGAGAACATCCTCATCTCTGAAAGAGTGACCGCTGGCCTGTAAATGAGTGAAAACTGCAGAGTTCTGGCCATTAGATGTAGCTCGTCTGTGTTGGGACATTATTTTGAACAGTGGCTGCTTTGTTTCCCCGATGTATAACTGGTCTCAGTCCTCCTGGCACTTAACAGCATATACAACATTGCTCTGTTTGTGCCGGGGAACCAGATCTTATGAACCCGTCCAGAAGACCTATACCATTTTTTTCTTTTTAACCACTGAACAGATTTTATTGATGATATGATGGCATGAAAGGCAGTGAGTGATAATTTAATAGATAATATACATAGTCGCTAATGTCCCATTAGTTCTGTTCACAGTCCGGCTTTGAAGTGGAGCAACTCAGTTCAAATCGTCAGCGCAAACTTTTTGTACATAGCAAGTTTCTCCTTTGTGCACACATCTGTCGTCATTTTGAGCCACAGAAGTGCTTTAGGCGCTCTCACACTTATCAGTGCTGATTAGGATCAGTCGACTGCAAAGTTTGCACAACATTTAATGTGCTGTGTGAAATGCAAGACATGACACGCTCCACATTTCATCGTTTAGTCAGGGTGTTTTTGATCTGAGAGTTTCAGTGTGCTCGGCTTTTTTGCATTCAAAACTCCGGCTCATGATTAGATTCAGTATCTATTAAAAGGAGAAAAAGAGTCCTTATTCAAATACTGCAAGGTAATTTAAGAGGACTGAGCATTAAGAAATGAACAGAGCTGCTTTCAGTCAAGTGTCACTCATCAAATTAAAGCTGGCACATAGAATATACAGAGCATCATTTGATTGCTCAAATTCATTTTAAAAGCATGTTTGACTTTGATTTTATTTCTTATTGGTTTTAATGACCCGTTAACCATTCTGAATTGTTTCTTTTGTAGTTTTTAATTGTGCTATTCTTTCTTTTTGGTGTGATTAGTCCTAAAAAGTTCCCTTTCTTTTCTTTGTTTGGTTTGTTGATTAGCTTAGATTCAAATCTAACATTTTCTTTTGAGTTGTTCTGTTTATTTGGCCTCTAAAATATAGAAGCCCTTTAATGGCTGTGACTACTAAATGAAAAGACTGTAATGTTCGTAGACGGCGCTGATGTGGAGGTATGATCAGGAGAGGAAAGGGATGAAAATCTACAGAGGTGTTGAAAGTGGAGGAGGTAAAGTATCTGGGGGTCAACTATTCGAAATATTGGGTGTTGCACAAGAGAGAGCAGGCAGGGTAGAGTTGATGAAGACAAGTGTCAGTGGTGACAGAAGAATAGCTCCAAGCATGAAAGAAAAGCTTTACATGACAGAGCTGAGACCTGCTATGATGTGCGCTTTGGAGACAGTGTAACTAACAAAAAAAAAAAAGAAGAAGAAGCTGGAGGTGGCTGAGATGAAGATATTGAGATTTTTGCTGGGGGGCACCAAACTGGACAGGATTAAGAATTAGTTCACCAGAGGGACGGCTCAGACTGGGAGACAAAGTTAGAGAGCTAAGGGCTTAATGGTTCAGACCAGGAATGGTCGCTCTTTAAATGGATCCTCACTCCTTCATTACATCCAGGAACTTTCTGTGAGCTCTTCTTTTCCTCCTCCATGGTAGCTTCATTTTTAACATCCTTTGTCCAATAAATCTACTCTCCCTCCTCTGCTCATGTTCAAACTATGGATAATCAGATTTTCAGATATTCTAAGTCCAGTTAATGGATGTATTTGAAGAATTAATGTGGTCAACAATGATGCAACCTGTTTTTTTGTTTTGTTTTTTTGACACAGCCACCTGGTGACATACAGCGGGTAAAATAAGTATTGAACACGGCATCATTTTTCTCAGTAAATATTTGACTAGAGGTGCTAATGGCATGAAATTTTCACCAGATGTCAGTAACAACCCAAGTGATCCATACATACAAAGAAATCAAACCATAAATGTCCAGAAATGGTTATTTGTAATAATGTGGAATGGCACAGGGAAAAAGTGACAGGATTTAGCAGAAATAAACCCAGGGTGCAGGC
>NW_013952809.1:420787-427643 GCF_001266775.1 Austrofundulus limnaeus
GCCTGCACCCTGGGTTTATTTCTGCTAAATCCTGTCACTTTTTCCCTGTGACGTTCCACATTATTACAAATAACCATTTCTGGACATTTATGGTTTGATTTCTTCGTATGTATGGATCACTTGGGTTGTTACCGACATCTGGTGAAAATTTCATGTCATTAGCACCTCTAGTAATATATTTACTGAGAAAAATGGTGACGTGTTCAATACTTAACTTTATGAATTTAATTTTTAAATGCCAGCTTCAGCAGTATTAGCAGCTTCAGCAGCGTTGATGTTTGCCTTTGTCTCAGGATGATGATATCACAAAAAAAGCCACGAGCCAACCATTCAGAAATTTCTAAATGTGAGCTTTATTGTTTAGCTCCAACATTTTAGATTTAAATTTACATATATTAACTTTAACATTTATTAAAAATTATACAAATGTAAGAACAGTGAGCTAACAATAGAATGTTAGTGGACATTTTTTAACTAGGAGTTTACACTTGGCAACCCCATAGGCATCTTTCTAGTTTATTATGAAAGGACTACAAAGTTGAAATATGGTAACAGGCGAGCTGAGCTTTGCTGCCAGAGTACAAACATTCCCCTCCTGGTTAAAATCTTGGGCCGGTGAAAATGAGGGAATGTGAACATCCCAAGCTAGCAAGATTAGCAGCGACACACGTCTCCGTACTCTGGACACCCAGCGGGTTCGGAGACAGAGGTGGAGGCTGGGACAGGGTGAGATGGAGGCAGACGATCAGCTTCAGGCTCCTAAAAGGGAGCAGCTAAAAGAAATTTCTCCCAACTCCTTTGGTTGGACCAGTTTAGACAGTCACAAACTTGTAAAATTGTTTGTCCACCGATTAAATTCTCATTAACAGTTGAGGGTTTAGAGTCACTTTAAGCTCTGCTCAGTCCTGTTTCTGTAATTCAGGGCTGCCTAGGCTGCTGTTTGGGGGAAACTGTGCTGTCAAATTTTTTTTAAATATTGTGACTCTTTAAATTACCTTCTGTCATGTTTGTCCCACCCCTCCCTGCAGTCTGAACTGCCCCCTGCTGTTTGTGTCGTCCTCAACTATACCCACTAACAGACTCGGTGTCTCGTACTCATTTTGTATTCCTCGTAGTTGATGAAACACAATCAATCTGGTGGATTTTTCCAACTGCTGTCTAAGTAAAATAAATGGGCAGCCTACCTGCTGCTTTGCAGCGATTCAGCCACATGCTAAAAATAGAGCTGCAGGATGCTGATGAGCAGTCGCTCCCTTTTTTATCTCTCGTCTTTTGTCTCCTCATAAAAGTGAATCCTGTCAAACAATTCTGCTTTTCAATCGAGAAAAAGACTGATGACATATTCTTTTTTGCGAGAATAATAGAGCTCGACACTATCTGATTTTCTGAATCCATTTGTATCCTTTTAATGTGATAGATGTGTTTATAGTTTTGTATAATTCAGCAGCATTGGCGTGATCTGATTAGAAGACGACCCGTTCGGCAGACAGCGCCCCGTGTTCTTTAAATATTATGACGACGCCTGTTAATGCATGCAGCCCGTGACCTCTGTTATTTTAACTGATCACACAAATACCCTTAATTTGAGTTTAATAGCTGTTTGTTATGGGGAGGCACAGAGAGGTTGTTGCAGGGAGAACACGCCGGCTGGAGGTCTGAGACCGTGAGGCGGCTCACCTGAAGCCAGAACACATCGTCTTGTTGAACGTCAGCCAGAAATCTTAGCTTGACAGGAATCTCAAAGGCAGAGAGAATTTTCTTCAGCCGACTGGAGGTTCTTATAGCTGAAATTGGCTTTTTCAAGACACAACGACACAGCTCTGAGCTCCCGAGTATGTTTAAAATCTGCCGTTTTTCCAGCCTGGTAAATGGTCCGCACTTCAGTTCCTGTGAATTACTGTACAATGGGGTTCTTATTCACACAAAAATTGCAGCAATTTGGGGTTTAGTATCTTTTCCTGGGACACTTTAGGGATGGAAATCGAACTTATTTTCTTCTGATTGTTAGAGGGCACTCTCCTCTGTCAGTCATATTTAAACTGTTCAAACAGCCTTAGGCTGACAAGGAAATATCTTAATCTGCACATTCAAGTTTTGGTCAGTGTTGCTCAGACAAACAATCGGACCAGAATCCACAAAGATAATTATCACCAGTTTGTGGTCTGGAAGTCCATTAACAGTCCGTGCAGGTGTTGATAGATTACATTGAGGAAGGTGACCGTCTCAAAACTTTTGAGCAATCAATGTCCGGCGTGCTTTAGATTTATCAAAGGGATTGATTCAAACTGTGAGCTGAAATGGGATTAAATCGAGTCACAGATCAGGCATCTTAATGGCTATTTCCAGCTCGCAGAGGCAAAGCAGACAAATGTTAACTTTAAGATGCAAAAAGACTCAAGAGACTCTGTTCTTTTTTTATGGGAGCAGATTTCTGTGCAGCGTCACATCCAGTCATCCTGGGTTATTTTCACTCAAGTGTGTAGAGATGAGTTGCAGAGACAACACCTATTTCCTCCCTGTTTTTGAATTTGTCTCGACACTGAAGGTATCGCTGTGTGAATATTTGCTCAGGAGAGGTGCGCTGCTTCACAGAAGCTTCAACGTCCTTCCTCTCTGCGTCGTCGTTACACCGGGTCGCTCTTTCGGGTGCACTTAGTTTAGAGTTCCTTGGTTTCTTTTAATTGTAAGATGAAGAGATTGGCAGCAGTGCAGCTCTCAGACCATCTGTGTTGGAGAAGAGTGACTTCAATTAGAGATGAAGCGGGATGAAATTCCTTCAGGATGTAAGCGTCTGATCAAAAGATGATTTGGTCTCTGATGAGGAGGATTATTTGGACCGGGCCATGCTAAATACTGAAGGACGGCTTGTTTAATATTTTCATTACCTGCTAGACTAGAGGAGCCATCCTTCAACTCATCTTAAAGCACATTAACATTTAACTAACTACAGAAATTCACATTTTCTTCTAAATAAAAAGCAGTGTGAATATTTGAAGTTAAATGAGTTTCCTAAAACGTGTTAAAGAAGCTGAAACAGAATTGTTAAAGTTTAAACAACCAGAACAGAAAATGAGAGAAATCTTAGCTAAAACCAAAACAGGAGTTAAAAGCTAAAAATGACAAAATTGTAGCTAAAAATGAAAATCTAAAACCTCAAAAGTGTGAAATCATAGATAAAAGCTAAAAATCAGCAAAACTGTAGCTAAAAACCAAAACTAAATGCTATCTTTAGCAAATCTGTGGCTAAAAGATAAAAGCTAAAAGTGCAAAACAGTAGCAGAAAAATTTGTAAGTAGCTAAAACACAAAAGTAGCAAGACAGTAACTTAAGGCTAAAATGAGCAAAATTGTAGATAAAAAGCCAAAGCTAAAAGCAGAAACAGCTAAACAAAGTTAAAGCTGAAAATATTAAAACAATAGCTGAAACCTCAACGGAGTAAAATTAGTTAAAAGCTAAAATTTACAAAACCGTTGTGAAAAATTAAAAATAGCTAAACTCTATCTAAAAATCAAAAAAAAAAAAAAAAAAACAGGAGCTAAAAGCTTAAAAGAGCAAAATCATATTTCAAAGATAAAATTAGAGAAACTAAAACCTAAAAATACCAAAACAGCTAAAAAACTTAACTTTTAGTTTAAAAATGATAAAAACTGAACAGCAGTATTTTTAGTCTTTATTTTACAGTTAAAACATATGTTTATTAAATAAAGTCTTAATGTTACAACTAATCCTGGATCCCTTTAAACTTTTATAGGAAATTTGATTGTCCACAATAAGTTGTATATTAGTGATTTGTTTTGACTCTGTAAATAAATGATCTTGTTTATTATTAGATCAAACTAAAGTCACTGAATTACACTCATCTTGTTGTGTTTTCTCATTCGATTTTGCATAAAGATATTTCCTGAAAATAAGAGAACTCACGATAAATAAATGTCCTTATAACTTTTGTTATAAGAGGGTTTTACATCACTACAAAGTATTTGTGCATTTCTCCAATTCCAGGGTATATTTGCAGTTTTCATGCTGTCGTTGTTTCTCTAGATTTTAATAGGAAGAGAGAAAAAAGTTGCAGCAATTCTTTTTTTCGTAAACACCCAAACCTGAGCCGAACCACAGAGTTTAAAGGCACAAACTAAGAGTACAATTCTAACAAGCTGGAAAGTTAATGTTTGGTATGAAGCCTTTTATTTTCTGCACAGCACTGAGGCGTCTGAGGCCAGCTGTCCTGTAGTTTCAGTAGGAAGTCTTCAGGCACACATCTCCCAGCTTCTTGAAGTCCATTTTAAAGCTTTTCTTTAGATTTTGGCTGCTTTTTGTTCTATTCTTTAGAAGATGATCTCACACTGCTTCAGTAATGTTAAGGCCCAGGTTCTGGGAAGGCAAACCCATTACTGATAATTTTATCATTATTTTATTTATTTTTTGTTTTGTGTGTTTACTGCATTGCTAATGTGTATAAAATGATTGTTGTACCAGAAAAAAAAGAAAGTTGCCACCCGTTTGATGCTTTTAAGAAATTTGAATTGTGGATAAAGGAAATCTGGTGCATTTTCATGTTTAAAATTCCATAAAATAAGTGAAATTATTTATTATGGCTGCTACTGCTAATCAAACAGAAATGGTTATATCTCAATCAGTATTATAGATAATGAGCTAAAATCTGATTTGGAAGAAGCTGATATCTCCAGAATATACTGCAAGTTTTATAAGATTGTGTAACATCTTATTTAAAAACTTTAGCACACAATGCAGCAGGTAATTTTTATGAGTTTACTTTTTTTTGCATTGACTTGAGCAAGAGTGTGAGGTCAGCTGCAGTTTCAGCCTCCTTTTGTCCATTTTTCACACTTTAATAAGAACATGATGCAAACTGGGCTGAAATATGTGAAGATTTCTGTTAACAATTTCTGGGGAGTCCTGTGTGTTGGTGCAAAAATACATTTTAATGTCAGATTGTGAGATGTCTGGCACTCTTATAGACTAAAGTAAATGGTCTTGGTGACAGGCTGCTGGCAATAAAAGTATCAAAAAGCTATAATTTTAAAAGTGTTCTTTTTTAAGTTACAATGCTTGTTCATTTAGTTTTTTTATTTTTTGCACTTAAAGTTTTGTCCTAAGTGGTTTGTAGTTCCGCTATTTGGCTCAAAAGTGGACCTCTGTAAACGTTCAAGTCTAGACTTGAGCAAAGACGGCAAAGAAAAGATCACATTTTAAAAAATTTCAATCATATTTGTGTTTTTATAGAAGCTACATGTTGGAGTAATTAGGTGACTCGAGTTTACAACAATCACTCATTTCCTGCTGTCTTTAAATACAGGTAGTTTATGCATAGATCCTGTGTGATTTATGTAAATGAGGCTCCTCTGCAAAAGCCACCTGTTAGGTAATTAAACTGAAATTAAAGCCTGAAGCATGATGAACCCTCCTAGAATATATTATTGAACCTCCAGCTCTTTAGACAATTTAGAAGTTAATGAATCACAGATTAAATCCTTTAAATGTCGGTTAGATGGAGAATCTTCTTTTAGTATTTAAAATGATTTGTTCTGAAACTTTTGCCCTTTTATTGACCGAACAAGCAGAATATAGCTCATAGGAAACTATATTTTTGAAAAGTAATCACTTTAAAATCACCTTGCAGTGTAAATATCTACATGAACTTTGACCTCTGCTTTATTTTCCCAGTTTTTTGTTTTACATAAATATTCAAGATTTGATGATGGGATATTGTATTTGCAGATAGTACGTCAAAAAGCCTTTAGGCAGCAGGACAAGAAATAAACATTTTACCAGCTTGGTACCAAACATGGTTTTAGACTCTCTGACTACTTTCTTATACATTCATGTCCTGGACCGGAGAAGCATCATCTGATCCATCTTTTGCAGATGTCCTCTCCAAATACTCCCAGAAGGAAAGAAAAAAGCTAAAAAGTGTCAAGCCAAAAGGCTTAAAATGGGAATCCATAAATCAATGTGTAAAACACATGCCCAGGTAGTCTGTCTCCTCCAGTCTGAGGTCAAAGCCGTGGACCGTTTGGGTCAGGTGTGAAACATTTCTCGTTCATTCTGTATTCTGTCGAAGGCAGCTTTACCGTCCGAGGTTAGAAGTCATCTTCTTAGGATGATTTCTGACACACTCGTCGAGTCATACTATATGACAGAAAAAGATGAAGGTGTTCAATTATGAATTTTTCAGCAGCTGCACCTGAGCCACTTCTTAGTTTTTTCCCAGGATTCAGATCAGTATTGTCACAATGTCTTCAGCAGCTGCTTTCCTTTGGAAAAGGTTCATCCTTTTTAACGATTCTTTAGGTCAGGTTCTTCATGATCTGTCAGATAGTTAGTTTTTATTGTATAACAGTCAGAGCATGAAGTATGGAGAAAGAGGCAAAAGTTTTCATCCGGGCAAGGCTAATAGCTAACCATTTTCTTGCTTTTTGTTGTAGTCTTAATCAAACATCCATATTGTCATTATCTGCCTGATGTGGATCAATATCATCTGCCCATCACATCATATTGATTTCAGACTTGTGAACTAAACTGAATTTAAATCATATCATGACAGACTTTGTAATAGAGAAGTGTTCATCATCTAAATAAATTGATATAATATTGCATTATAATTAAGCTGGAGGTTTACACCTGTAATTACTGTGCAAATGTATCAGTTTGGCTGATCTTGTCAATGCAAAAGTTCACTCAAATGCAGGCGTACTGATACATTTGTAGCACCAGCACCATTAATATATAATAGTCACAAATACATTAATAAAACACAGAGCTAAAAACAATGGAAAGACAGGCTACACACCAAGATTTAAGGTAAAAAGTAAAAGGTCCTTTAATAAAAGAATGG